>NW_026624064.1:183180-193298 GCF_030028575.1 Malurus melanocephalus | reverse complement strand
GCGCAGGAGTCACGGTGCTCCTCAGCTTCCTGCGGGGCTGCCCGTGACTCACAGCCGGACACCTGCACGCAGCGGGACAAGGATGACGCCGAGGGGGCCGCGGGCCATGGCAACGGCTGCCCTGGCACAGCAGCTCCCTCCGTGCCCGCCAGCCCGGCCCCGGCCCCGAGGCAGCTGCGAGCTGCCCCATCCCTCACCTTCTGCCTCCTCGGCGATCGCAGCCACTTCTTCTTGGGCAGAACGCCCGTCACCATCTCGCTCGACGCCATCGCTCAGTCGCTCCGGCGCCGCGCTCTCCCGGAGCTGCAGCCTCCTGGCACAGGAGCTCTCCTGGGAGTGGCACCCCCGGGCTCTTGGCCCCTTTTATCCCCTCCTGGGCAGGGCGCGGCCCCGAGCGTCACAAGGGGCTCTGGGCACACGCAGCCCCCGCGTCACAAAGGAGCCGGAACGCGCTGCTGTCCCCACGGGCCACTGCCCAGCACCCCGAGGACAGCGGGGGAGGGATGGGGGGCTCAGAACCAGCTGCAAACCGGCTGGAAACGGCTGKGMCWGGWGTGTGTCCACCTGTGAGGGTGGGGAGGCCCTGGTACAGGGTGCCCACAGAGCCYGTGGCTTCCCCTGGATCCCTGGAAGTTTCCAAAACTTCCAGATGAGGATGGGGCTTGGTGCACCCTGGGATAGTGGAAGGTTGTGCCACGGATGGGCTTTAAGGTCCCTTCCACCCCAAACCAATCTGGGATTCTTTTATTCTGTGTATTTTCACTTAATTAGTTGAGGATGGCTKTGCTGGTATGAATCATCAGAGGCAGAGCTCCAAGTTTTGAATATTTTTGTAAATCTGCTAGGGCAGCTCTTGCAAGTGTGGTCGATATCCCTCATGGATGTTAAGGAATTTCAGGGCTTAATTGACAGCTCATGAAATTTCATGGSCAGTAACAAAGGGGAACTGTTATACGTAAGGTGCAGCCTCATCCAGAAATATTTATTTGGCAAATAACTGCTATAGAAATAGCTTTGTTTGTCCTTGGGCTAACCCAGCTGGGCTCTCGGTGGCTTTTTGCCGGACAGGAGCCATGACATTTTCAGACTGGACAAGWGTGGCGAGGTCACTGCCTGTGAAACCTGGGAGCCATTTGTTCTCTGCCTCTTTGGGCTGAGGAAAGAAGCAGCAAGGGATTTTAGAGAGGTTTGTGGAGATATGGAGGGCAGTTTGAGCTGACCATATGTAGGAAGTCTCAGAGTTTTATCCTGGTACCTGACCTTTCCTCTCTCTGCTCCTGTCAAAAAGTCCTTCCCTGCTGTGCCCCAGTTGGCTGTGCTCCCCAAAGCCCTTCCAGCACTCAAGGAAGAGTGCAGAGTAAAATGATGTATCAGGCTTGGAAGAAGGTTTCATCCTGGGACACTGAYATATTAAAGCATCAGAAAGGGTAACAGCTTCCTGGTACACACTTTCAATAAGAGAGCTTTGCTAAGGGGAGGAAAATGGAAGGAGAACAAATAGGAACCCTTCCCTCTTGCCCAGAAAATGGCCTTGTTTCCTGCTCCCAGGAGACTGAAAATGATGATTAATAACTGRCAAACCTGCTGTCTCTTCAATAGGTTGTGAGTTTATGCAGCAATGCTGGGTTTTATATTGGCTTTAACCCCAAATTAATTTGCAGCCTTCTGACACTGRAATGTGGCAGACGGAAGAGTGATTCAGGACAGATTATGGTCAAAAGTGAATGGAAATCCTGTGTTCAGCTACAACTGGAGGGATGTAGAGAAGAGGAATAAATATATCTGAGATAAAATTTGCACCAGGGTACTGGAGCTAGTATCATGAAACCTCATTAAGGGTTTGAAATCCAGATTGTATTCCAGGGGATTWGAGCTCATATCCTAATAATACACACTTGGAAAGCATTCAGGCTTTAATGTGGGATAACACYGACTTCGTGTGCCCTGAGCTTTCCATACAGTTTCCCTACAGTGGATCTAGAGGAGGCACTTCCCCTGTAAGGATGTTTCCTTACAGGATAGAACCTGGAATAGCTTTGTGCCTGAAGTGACTTGTTCCTGTGGATGTCTGTGGAAGCCAGGATGCACTTGCACCTCTGGAAAAACAAAAACACTTATTTTAATGCCAAGAGCCTTAACTGAAGTTAAAACATCCTTAGCTGCAAAGCCAGAGTGATAATTTCTGAGGATTTGTCATTTAGCTTTGAGTCATGGGCCTATGCAAAGACTGAAATACAGCAGGAATTGTGGCTGCTCCAAAGCCAAGCACAGAGGGAAGAGCTGGCAGGAGGAGGACAGTGAAGGCTGTGGCGCAGCACAGGTTTGAATATTCATGAGGCCTTTCCATAGGCAGTGGGTCRGCTCCTTTCCTTTCCTTTGAGACTATATCTTTGAATTATCCGGATGGAAAGAGAATGGCCCCTTCCAAATCCATTGACTTTTACATCAGCCATAATTTGAGATTGCCTCTCTGGGGATCACTTACCTTGGGGAGCAGAGAATTTCAGAAAGACAGTTTAATGTGCAGTGGGATTGCCACAGCTGCACTCTTTCTGTTGCAAGAGGGATTTTAGAGCTGATTTCAGTGTAGGGTGAACATAAAAGCTTCTCAGTGCTGGTTAACCTTTTTTGGGGGAGTGATTCTATTAATAAGTTGTTTTGGTTTGCATCATTTCACACTCCATTCTCTTTGTTTTGCTTGCTGATCTTCTCTGCTGTTTGTCCTTGGTTTTGGTTTATTTAGTTTCAGTTCTATTTATTAGATATGTTTTTTACACAAGAGGAGAATTGTGACAGCTCATTTAGAAAAAATGGAGTTTTGATGAACCTGAGGGTAAGTTTGTCTGAAAGCTCCTCTGCACTAAGTCTGCTCCTGTTGATTTAAGTTGCCTTTCAGGGAAGTCCATGACTAATCAGCTTTGAGCACATGCACATGGCATTTATGTACCTACCCCTGATATTAAGCTCTGTTTCTAGGAACCTGTAGATTATTTCTAATTATTTTATAATTACAGCCCTGGATGCAGAAATGCAGCCTCCTTGCCTGTGCTAACAGTGGAAGGAGAGCTTTCCCTTGCAGTCACTTGCACATGCAGAGCCATTCTGAGTCAATTGGTTTTATTATTACTGTGCTCTTCACACTCATATGCCTCAAATTGGACTGCAGCCATTAGAATTTATCTGCTGTATTGAGGCAATCAAATGACAAGGAGTGGTAGTCATTGAGGATGGATTACTTTGAATCTCAGTATAATTATTTGCCTTTAGAAATATGGGGAGACATTCAAGCCAAGGTGGGATACTTCAGGTTTTAATTAAYAGTTCCAGAATGCTATTATTAACTTTTCTTTGAACTTCTTTCATTAACTAAAGATTATAGYTATAGGTCGAATACATAAAGGGAAGGATGCAAACAGGGTATGAGGAAGTCTGTCAAAGAAAAGGATTTTCTAACTTTTCCAGAAAAAGGAAAAATGCAGTCCTCTTGATCAGGTTTCTTGATTTTAATGCTGGGACCCTGACATGATTCAAAGCAGGTAATTTCTTCCAATCAGTAAAGCATTACCACTTAGAGGGCAGAAAACAGAAARACTTGTGAAATGACAGAAAGATACTGGACCATATAAATTGATTTTTACTTGTGAGTGTATAATTTTAATCAAGTAATTAGTTTGGACTCTATCATTTTGAATGTGTGAATGTTTTCTTGGGTGAACATTGAAATCTACCTTTGAAAAAGGRAATGGATTTTAACAAGTGAATATTTGATCTTACAGGGTACTTGATTTGACTGTACAGATAAAATTCTGAATCTTCTCCATGTGTAACGTGTAACTTCAAGRAGTTGGATTATGGCAGACAGCTTTCTGATTCAGAGGAGTGGTTCCTGASAGAGGCACCAACAGGTGACAGGGCTGACAATTGTTCTAAACCAGCYTGGGGACATCTGACATCAGTCACTTTGTGCCATAAAAGCCCAGCCCCACTTTTTASTGGGAGAATCTTCTGACACCCCCCTTCTGGGAGTGTGTGAAAATTCCTCCCTGGCATGGGGACACCCTCATGGTCATTCCTTGAGGGTGAGGAAAGAKATTTGGTCACYGGGATGGGTGAGTGACATCARTCCTGGTGATTGATAATAACKTAATAACTGTTTTTCTGACTTTAATATGATTGCTTCAATAAATAATGCACTGTGTTAGTTAYAGCTGCCTGTGCTATGTAAATAACWCTGATTAAGATTTCTCAATGTAATCATTATCACCATGTTTTWAAATAAATTATTTATTTAATTGATATAAATGCATTTGGTGTCCCATCCTTAATCCTGCAGGGCAATTGTATGAGCCTCGAATGCACCTGTATGCTCTTTTAGACAAATGTGGGASCAGGACTGGATCCAGCTGCTCCCAGAGTGTTCTCTGAGAAGAGAACGGGGGGGGGGTCCCTTCCGCAGCTTGTGATGGAAGGATCTCCCCAAAAAACCTTGTCTGAAGCTTCCATCCTTTGTACTACTAAGATAGTAGCAGTAGTAGTAATAACACTATTCTAAGACAACAGTCTTCTGCAGATTAATTTGGGTTAACAATCCTATTTTACTATAGGACTTTTTTTGTAACCCAAATTTGTAACCTTGCTTACAACTGGGAAGCCTGGATATGGATGGTCCTGCACTCTCCTCTTTTGGGATGGTTTTCATCCCTCGGCTCAGCCCTCCAGGAGGTGCCCGAGGTGGGAAGGGGGATGCTGGGTTGGAAATATCCTCAGGCTGTTGCACTGCTCCCAGTTCCCTGCACATGCAAATGCAGTGAGCTGGGTATTGAACCCTTTGCTGCATACCTGGCTCCTTAAAAATYACTCAGGGACACCCAGGCCATGAGCCTTTGCTGCTGGAAGGAATTCCACTGGCTTGCTAAGGATGAGCCATCATTGCAGGCCTTTATGCCTCTGTGGCAGCCGTACCTTCTGTGCACAATTGGCTGCCTGGCTGCACGGGCTCTTCCACATTGCTCTGCTCCTATTTGCCCTATTTCATTTTTATTTTATCCTTTTACTTCCTTCTGATTCAAGTGGAGAGTTCAACTGATAACCAATTTTTCTGTAGTGCTGGTTATATTATGTMAGTAAGTGGGAACAGCACAGCCTCTCTGCTTTCACTCAATGGGAAGTGACATCCTGCTGATTAAAATTTATTGCTAATATGCTTTGATGAATGTTTCAGAGTCTGTTATTGGYTTAGTTTTTTTCATTGCTGGATGCTTTCTATTTCTGTTTCATCAATTCTATTTCCTCCAATTGTTTTAGACATAATGTATGATGCTAATAATGTGTCAGCTTCCAAAATCAGGAGCATAAAATGATATTTCTGCTGAAAACTGCGGTGAGAGAGGAGAGTGATTTATAATGTTCTTTAAAATTTGCAATTACATTTGTTGATCGAGATGCCTGTCACATGCATAAAAATAGGGGAAGATGTTTGAATTTCCTGTTTCAAATTGTTTAATATGAAGTCATAATTTATAGATGGAAAGCAGGTTTATTATGTAAGCAAGCCACCTGTGATCAGAAGGACTATTTGCTTCCCAGCACCTCTTCAATCCTCCTTTAAGCTTCCAGCACTCCTTGAGAAGACTTTCATGGAAGTTTTATGCCTGTTCAGTCCATTAATCTCTGCTCATTTTTTTTCTCTTCATTCAATAATGCCACGGTCCAGCTCCCCATGTGGAATCAYTCATTTTTCTTGCACAGATCCGGGTCATGTATTTCACATGATCACTTCAAGTCCATTTTCGTGATAACATTTTGTAATGGCACCCACCTTGTGTTGAATTAAAGGACTCAGGGAAGTTCAGCTGTTGGCTGAGGTAAGAAAAAGATATATATGTAGGATGGTGTAAAGTAATTCTTGCCTCTTTTCACCCTGGCTGCAAATGTTTTGGTCCTYGAGGCCCTTTTTAACAAGGCACTTTAGTGTATTATTACCTTTACCCCCCACATTTCATCTCATCCATCTTCCAYGTGCTTCCATTTCCTCCCTGTTGACTGCCATTCCTCCAAACTGCTCCTGGAATTTGACTCCAGAAGGCTTTTGGGAGAAGAGAATTCCTGATGGAGCAATTCCTCTGCTGAGCAGGAGCGTGGTCACTCTGTGGCTGTGCTATTCCATACGTATTTATTCTCAGCCATGTTTTTCCAGCTCCGTCACTGCCAGCTGATTGCTTCTTCCCTATTTTCACCTTTATTCAMAGGATAAACACTTTGGATCAATTGTCACCATCTGCACTATTTAAAAATTTCCCTCATTGTGTCCAAATTAGACTTTTTTTTGTTCCTTCCCCCCATTTTTCTGCTTTGTTTGCCTTTTGACTGTCAGCTGTCTCCCAGTATAGATAAATCTGCCAGTTATCTTAWTATAATTGTTCCTCAGTCTCCCAAGCCCTTTAGAAAAATATTAAAGAATAGGAATGATAACCACAATTCCCTCACTTCTACAGAGGGTGCCAACTTGGCATCCTCCTCCTTCTCCTCCTCCTCTTTTGTTTACATTCAATTAGTCAGGTTTTGGATCTGTCCAGTCCAATTTAAATTAACATTTCAATTATTTTTCATGGAAAAAGAAAGCAAATGCTTCATTAAATTACTCTCTTTGTTAAAATAGCCGTCAACATCTGTAAAGAAACTTTCCAACATGATGTTTTATAACAGAACAAAATAGCACAAACAATCTTGAAATTTTTTATTCTGTTTTTTTTTATTCTGTTTTTTTTTTATTCTGTTGCCTTTTAAATTGTCAGATTTTTATGTCTTCTCTATGAGGGGATGAGAAACTGACCTGAGAGCTAGAAGGCCTCATGTTTCTCGAGAGAATTTCGGTGATTTTGTAGGGAAATGGAGCATTTGGATCCCTCTGAAATCACAAATCACAAAGACACAACGAAAAGATCATCCCCATGCCCCAAGGTATTGGCACAAAAAGTTCCCACTGATGGAGAGGATGGGTGTTGAGGGCAGGAATCTGCCTGGAATTGTTCTCAGTTGCCTCCAGGGTAGCTCCTGTGCAGTTGGTGAAAGGGGATCAACTGCTCACTGAGTAACTCCTTTGTAAATCTGCCAGGAACATCCCAGTTTCTGCAGAACATGGGTGCTATCACTGTAATTTGGGTGCTTTTGCTGGATCCTTTGATTTATGGACTCTTCCTCTCTTTAGGAAGGATTTAGTCAGTCACCTAAACATGAGTCTGATATTGAAGGATGTGCATAACTCATATCCACAGACAAAGAAGTTCTTAAATTTCCCTTAACTCCCCCAAGACTGTGGGTAACTGAATCCGGGGCTACTCTTCACTTTTGTACTTAAGCTTTATGGTTCAAGGTTTTTCAAYCTTCTTGGCTCTGATTAATCACTCAGAAAGAAAAAAAAAGGTCAGATTTTCTTTTTTCTTTCCATTCCCTCACCAGGTATTTCAATGTAAATATATTTTTCTCCTGGCCCATTTGCCAAGAAAGGACCTGGTAAAGCAATGTCAGAGTAATGGCTCTGCTCCTGCAGTTGCAGAGTAGACTCCTAATTATGGCATGAAGACATTTTATAACAAAGACATTAAAAAATCCTGTTTTTATTAGCTGTTCACAGGCCTGCTATAATTAATTCTACCCTGGGAAGTTTGCCTTCAGTTCATTTGAACACATCTACTCTTAACCTTGATGACCAAGTAATTTCTTATAAGCTCAGTCATGGATTAATGTTGAAAAGATGTAGGTGACCTTTTTTATTTTTTAAAAAAATTTTTTAAGCCCTGCAGCCACCTACCTTGTGAATATATTAACTGGAAAGCCATTTCATCAGTGCTGCAAGACTTAAGTACTTACAGGTTGATCCCAGCTGTGTAAGATGCTGAGAACTGCTAGGGYAATGTGAAATATTGATTAATACAATAATAAGCTTTATCTTGGACTCAATCTGTGATTTAAATTGTGTGTCACAGGGGCACAGCTACTTCCCCATGGGCTGCAGAAGAATCCCAGCTCCAGGGCCTTGCCCTGGGAGTCTGCAGGGCTGTTCCTCTCACATATCTTGAAATTTAAGCAATAATTTCTTATTATACTCCTGAATGTTGCTTTTGGGTATTTTCACTTGTGCTGCTGGAATAGTGTTTACAGKCAGGGTTAAAAATCTGACTACACTTCCAATTCAAGATCTTCATAAGAGCAGTGCTTAGTTATAGAATTTGGAGTTAATATTAAAACTATGTGTGTTTTTCCATTTTTTAGGCCTCAGAGAGGCAGATCCGATCTCTCAGTGCCAGGAAAATGGAGCATTCCTAAAGGAAGCACCTGTCAGAGCCACTTCATGAGCCCTATATGCAGTTCTGCTTCTGCAGCGTGATTTTGTGCAGGTGATTTGGGACTGGCTTCTTCCATCCTTCCTTGTGAAACACCCAGGCATGACAAATAATTTTCACTTTCCACCCCTTAAAATTGGGATGAAGACTCTTCACTCAGGTGTGGATGTGGCCTCCAAGGAAAGGATGGAGGAGGCTGCCCTTTGGACAATTTGTTTCCTCTGGGTTTGCTCCATGCCATGTTTTCTAATACTGAGGGGATGATGGGAGGAGGAGCACAGCTCTTTTGTAGACTCTTCACCTCAAATTTACCCTCCAAACCTGGTTTGAAACCTCAAGTTTTAATGGCTTGTGTGAGCCTCTGATGGATTTCAGGTCGAGTGAAAGGAGTAGGAGCAGCAGCAGAAATGTAGTGGTGCTACATGGGTTTCCTGCTTTGTGTTTTTGAGGATTTTTTTTGATAATTTGCTTTTGCACTTTAGTATTTTCCTTTTAAAATGCCCTGCTGTTTATTATGCAAGGACRTTGTTGTGTATCGTGGCATGAGTAGGACATTTACAAAATAACAGCAGAATTAAAGTGCTGGTTTGGAGACCAGACTGCAATCAGAATTTAAATTTGTGTGTGTCTCTTTTCTTTTCTTTAAAAAAACCCCAACAACCCAGACATGTCTTAACCTTCAGAAACTGTTAAAGCAACATGGGCTTGGATCAAAACAGAGACTTGAGCTCTGTTCTTAAATAACAGGCAAGTTCAGCCCTTGTTTACATGCATGAGACTTTTACTGACAATGATGAGCTTTAGAGCTTTAGGTGTTACTGGCAGGGAATACGTAATGAGCAGTGGAAAATAACTCACTTTTAAAAACACAGGCTTGAGAYTGGTGCTGGGCTTAAGGAGGGGGTTTAAAAACTCCCACGGAAAAGGGCTCTGAAGGGTGAATTGCTCAGGTGTCTGCTTGGGATACAGCCTGTCAGAAAGCTGCTGTCTCATGACACACATGGGACATCTGTTTGATGCCATTTGCCACATGGGATGTGCATATTCTCAGTGTCAGCCGTGCTGGGGTTAAGCAGGAGGGAGTGCTGAGATCAGCCCAGATCCAGGGATCCATCAGGACTGTGCATCCTCCCTTCCTCCCTGTAACCTGTGAAATGTCAAAGCAAAAGCAACAGTCAAAACAGAAGAGCTTTTTTTTTTTTTTTTTTTTTTTTTTGTACAAAACAGGAGCTTTAAAGCTTTACTTGTAGCCCTAAATGTGCTTTCTACTCATTTCTAAAAGCAGATTGAGGCCATTTTAAAAGTCTCAGCGGGCCAGAATTTTGGTTAACCTGGCAAATAGTTTCCAGTAATGGGCAGCTTTTAGGAAATGGAGTGTTTAAGTCAGCAAATCCCATAAATTTGCATTTTCTTTTTTTTTTGAAGGAGCAACATCCTGGACATTTCTTCTTATTAACTTTTTATTCTAGAAGCTTTACATAAAGCTCTTTGCCATAACTGTCCTTTCAAAGGAGCAGTCTGTGTTAAAACAATGACCTAGAGATAATCTGCTGCAAATCAGGGAATGTCATTATATCC
This sequence comes from Malurus melanocephalus, assembly GCF_030028575.1. Taxonomy (NCBI): domain Eukaryota; kingdom Metazoa; phylum Chordata; class Aves; order Passeriformes; family Maluridae; genus Malurus; species Malurus melanocephalus. The sequence goes on along the minus strand of NW_026624064.1, from coordinate 183,378 downwards.
AGGCAGATGTTCTGAGATCCTGCTKTGTCACCTGCACTGCATCTGAGGTGTCCTCTGTGCTCCACAGAACACCATTAAAAACCACCAAGCAATTAATCATAGCAAACAAGATTTAATATGCATGGTGGCATTAAGGGTTGGAATATTGCTAACAGCCTTCTGTGTCGGTTTTGTTTGGCCCAGTTTTTTGGAAGGGGG
>NW_026624064.1:179004-181995 GCF_030028575.1 Malurus melanocephalus | reverse complement strand
CCCTTTTGTTAATTTTTTTTCTTCCTTCACTCTTCTCTGCCCAGTGGTGGCAAGGGAGAGAAGTGAGCAGGTTTTGTGGGTGCCTGGCTTTTGTCTGGCATTCTAAACCACTACACCTTCTCAGAACTTTCCTGAGTTTTGGAACTTTTCCTCTGGTAACYGTGATTCCTTTCTACCTGGGACATTGCAGCCTGAAATTCCTGAGGCAAATGTATTTCACATACACATTTCTCAACCATGTTCCTATCTTTGTTCACTAAAAATATTAATGTTTAATGGTGATTTATCCTGAGTTTCTTTTCTCTACAAAGAGAAATTTGGTTTTTAGTTGTAACTCTTTGCTGTCTGATTCAAATAGTTTCTCATCTATTCATGTACTCCTGTATTAGATTTCAGCTTTACCCTCCATCACTGTAGGCTCTCACAATATCATTTTATATTTTGACGTTTTCAAGGTATTAGAGAAGATGTGGAATATATTCAAATGAATTCCATCTAATTGCTTTCTGATAAGTGCTTGTRTATTCATCTTACTCACATCCTTAAGGTGCCAGTGAAGGATATTTAAACTGGGCTATYACTTGTAAACTACCAGTGCTGGGAAGATTTCTTTTTTCTTGTCAGATAATGGATATTAAAGAAAGGAAAAGTTGCTCAGAACTGTCATTAAACAGAATCCCAGAACGGTTTGGGTTGGGAGGGACCTCAAATCCCATCCAGTGCCACCCCTGCCATGGGCAGGGACACCTTCCACTGTCCCAGGCTGTTCCAAGCCCCAGTGTCCAGCCTGGCCTTGGACACTGCCAGGGATCCAGGGGCAGCCACAGCTTCTCTGGGAAACCATGCCAGGGCCTCACCTCCCTCACAGGGAACAATTCCTTCCCAGTATTAATTAAAACCTCTCCTATTTTTAGGTTTAAACTGTTCCCTGTTGTCCTCTCACTAACTGCCCTTGTCAAAAGTCCCTTTCCCTCTTTTTTTCATAAGCTTCCCTTAGGCACCAGAAGGCCACAAGGGTAAGCTCCCTGGAGCTTCATCTTCTCCAGGCTGAACAACCCCAGTTCTATAAAGAATCCTTAATTCCAGAATAAAATAAGCAAATATCTCTTAGTTCTGCACTGGAGAGGGTTTTTTGGTCAGTCCTAGATGCTTTATGGAAGAAATTAAATGACCTTTAAGAACTAAAAAATAAAGACAATCCACTTCCCACTAGTGCAATGCAAGCCATTTACCTCCCAGAAATTTAGGCAGCAGAGCCCACTGTCTTGTAGGAATCACAGGAATAAAACTTGTGAAAAATGTATTTCCACCCTTACATGTAAAATTTAGGATCTATGTAGGAAAATAGGTAACTATTATCAGTCATGGCATTAACATAAACTATGGATAAAGAAACCTCTTTCCCATATTTGCCTTCAGATAGCCCAAGTCTGTGTCCTCCTTTATTCCTCTGCCCAAATAAAGACACCATCAATCCTGAGCTATGCCTGCAAATCTATTTCAGGGAGAAAACTTTAATCAGCACTTTTTGGGTGCAMGTGGGAAAGTTGATCTGAAATCAAAGCTGTTATCAAAGCTAGACCCAAGTGAGCCCTTTACTTACCAAGCTCAATGCCTATCAGAATACACTGAAAAATGAAGATTATACAGTAAGYAAACTGAACATAAAATCTGAAAATGCAAATCTTATTGCTACCTGTAATCTGAAGAGAAGCTTTTTAACAAATCACCTTCTACATGTTGTWACCCTAATGGCTCAAATTGAAAATTGGTGTGAGCTCTGTTCACCTCCTGCTATCTTTGTAGCCASGTAAATMAATGACCTCTGRATGTGTCCCCCAGAAKTTTGCAAATGGATATTTGWACAGGTAAACACTGATTTTAACCTTGAGCCTGTAAAGAAGGCAGTTCCCATTATCAGCAGAAGGAAGGAGCCATCCATCACCSCTGCATTTATGATGTTTGTACCTGAGTGTGTGACAAGAACCGTTCGAGACTTCGTGCTGTGAATTACCTGCTCTGGGGTGAGCTGCAAACACCTCTGATGGTTTTAGCTGGGACATTAAGCTCATTAGCTCCTACAGCACTTATGGGCTGACATCCTCTCTGTGGATGTCACTCTGTGGAGTTAGCAAGCAGTTAGGAAAGAGGATTTTTATAAGACTTTGATTCTCCTCCCCCCCATTCCCCCCCCCCCCCTTTTAAGGAGATTCTGCTTTTAGAAGGTTGATTTGAGAGCTTTTTAGTCCCAAAATTTGATAAACTGAATTATAGAGTAACTTAATCCTCTCTAAGTCCTAGTCTGCTCTAGTTTACACAACCTTTCTCCCCCTGTTGTAACCGCACAGAATTACACCCTCAGTTCCAGATCCTGAAACAAGCACGGGCAGCGTAAAATTCCCTCTGGTCCTGGCTGTCTCTCCAGAGATGGACTGCATGCTTGGGAACCCACCACTACTATAAAATGTGATAAATCCACATCCTCATGGACTGCTGTGAACCAGGACAGAAGTGAGGGTTCAGTGGAAGGCAGSACATCAATCCACCCTCGCAGATTTTACACCTCTGAATGGGAGAATATTTGGGTACTGCTGCACAGAGATTTTGGGTCACTCCCTTCCTCCACCACAGTTCTCTCCTTGCAAGCTCCAGACCTTCCCCTGTGATGTCCTGACAGCCTTACAGCATTGTAATAGTACAATGCTGGAGAGGTTTCTGATCGTCTKCTGGCATGAAATTTTATTTGTTTGCTTGTCTTTAATTAATATTTAATTGGGTGTGCAAACAAGGGGTTGTATCATCAGTTGTGGTGAACTGGCTTAGYTCTGTCAAAGCTAATGGTGCTGTGTTGATTTATGCAGCATAAGAGGCTGGTTTGGAGGTAAAGGAAAGGGCAGAAACTTTCTTCCTGGGAAGGAAATTAAAAAAGAAGGAATCATGCTGTGTGTGATCTGTCGTATGGTAATCACGGTGTGCTGCCTGCAAGGGAAA
>NW_026624064.1:136480-178799 GCF_030028575.1 Malurus melanocephalus | reverse complement strand
GGAAAGTTTATTGCCAATTAACTTTATGGGAAGGGATGATAGTGGTGGTAAGCCATTAATGAATACAGTCTGTATTTATGCAGAGGTGAGCAGAATTAATAGAACTTAACTTGCTTTTTAAGCTGGGCCATAGCCTTGTCCCTGGATATCAGACTGAGATAAACTGCTGGGATAAGAAYTTGCATTTTGTTAAAAATCAGAACACATTTTCTTTTATTTATTAGAGTTAGTCATAAAACTCTTATTGGAAATAGCACATAAATGAGCTCCTTATCCATAAAACCATTGAAACATTACATTACATTTACTACCTGTGGTACACAATTAGGCTCCCATTCACTTGTAGAACCATTTCCTCCAGCCATTGCTGATTTTGAGACAAGCTGGCTTTCTGTTAAAAAGTGGAASTTTAAAATCTCTCTCTTTCTCTCTGTGCCCTGCTACTCAGAARGTGTTATTTCAGACAAATCTGCCAAAACAACCCCTTACTATGTTTATGAACTGTGTCACCATCTGTTGAACTGCTCTTCAATTATTTTCTCTTTGCATGGTGAAGTTATTTAGATAGACTTTTGCTGGCATTCCTTAATAATAGTTTTAATTATAAATAAAATACTTACTCTATTAACCCATCTGCAAATAATGTGCAATACTAAAGATGATCAAGATCAGGCACATCAAAGTTATTCTTCACCACCTCCATTTGCAAAATGAAGTCCTGTTTCAAAGGGAGGTTCCAGACTTGCCTTTAAGTTCAGTTATTGAATATGTGCCTTAATAATTTACTTAAATCCTTCATATATATATTTTTTTATTGCAAAGCTTGAATTTCTCTAAGTTTAGTTTGGTGTTGAGATCTAATCATTCTCCAAGACTTGATACATTATTCTATGGTTTGTTTTCTTTCTCAAATGATTGCTTCCCTCACTTTAAATCCGACTGAGCTCGATGTGACCACGAGAGGCAGCTGGAACTGTCCTGGAGCAGGCTGGGGAAAAGCTGAYCATACCACCAACCCAGTTAATTTTCTCCTCTGTAAAACTGGTCCAGCAGTTCTCACCTAGTGTGACTTCAATTTCAGAAGCCTGCAGATTGCAGGAGAATCTGGCTGTGGCCCCTCCTCAGAGGGAGGAAGATGAAATTCTTCACTGGCTTTTAATAGAAGAAAGAGAATTGAGATTTGACATCTCCAAGGTGGGTGAATTCATGGCACAGCTAAAATTTCAGCTAATTGGAAATAATGGAGCCACAGGAGGGTGCTGTTAGCGTTTATTAACCTGCACAAACAGCTCTGCAGATGGTTTTAGGAGGATGAGAGGCTTGCARAGCGTGTCCAGAGCTCTACGAGCTGCTGGAGATGCAGGGCACAAGTGATGTGAGGAGTGGCTGAGGGAGCTGGGAAAGGGGCTCAGCCTGGAGCAAAGGAGGMTCMGGGGGRACCTTGTGGCTCTGCACAACTCCCTGACAGGAGGGGACAGCCGGGGGGGTCGGGCTSTGCTCCAGGGAACAGGGACAGGAGGAGAGGGAACGGCCTCAGGCTGGGCCAGGGCARGKKYRGGKTKGATWTTGGGAAAATTTATTCATGGAAAGTTGTCCAGCCYTGKCRCAGSTGCCCAGGGCAGGGGTGRAGTCCCCATCCCTGGAGGGATTTAAAAACTGTGTGRATGTGGCWCTTGGGGACATGGATCAGTGGTGGCCTTGGTGGAGCCAGTTGGACTGGATGTKCTTAGAGGTCTTTTCCAATCTRAACAGTTCTATGATTTGATGAAAATTTAAAAAAAATAAACCCAAACTAAGGTGCCCTTCAATTTACCTACCAGGTCTCTCTCCTGTTTGGTAATGAAGAATTTGGTCTCTTCTAAATCATGTTTCATTGCTGAAACTTGATACTTTCTGTAGTAGAAGGATCAAACTCTACCCAAATTCAGAAAATAATACGTTTTTAGTATTTCAGTTTCATCTGGGTCATGTGCACCTTCACAGAACTGTGCCCAGGATGAATTTTGGTTCTCCTGTGCACGTGATGGGATTTAATGCCCTGCACAAACCTCACACTTTTGCTGCCACTTGCTTCAGAAAATCATTTGACTTTGSAGCGGATCCGGTCCTTGGTGAACTGTTCCTGCACTCTTTTTGCTTTCCCTGCTTTGAGTGTGGAAATTTCAGMTGGGGAGGAGGGAAGGTTGTTGGCTGAAACAATTATAACACAGTCATTAATTGGACCAAATTAATCACTGTGCTCAACACAGCAACCGGGTGCTCTTCACTTTCTGCAGCGGTGAATGGGAAAATCTCAATAATCACCTTCCCTCTTACACGTGCAGGAATTTGAGAGCATTTGTAAAATTTTCATGCCAAAAGGGATTTCAGATTAAATAACAATCCCGGTGTACTTGTTATAGCATTTATGCATTTTATTCTCTGTAAATACCTTTTAAACTGCTTTATGAGCCTTCCTCACAGCAGGTGCCTGGTTCAGAAAGCCTGAGCAAATGAGGAGCTGGAATTACATTTCCAAACATGACAGAGGAGAATATTCCATGAGTGCTTCCGTGAATAACGATGCAAATTTAGAAAATCTTAACAGGTTCCTGCCCTCAAATCTCTCCATAACTTTAGTTGGGTAAATGTTACTAAAAATGTGGCCTTTATCTTTTTGTCTTCTGAAATGACAATTTTGTGCAAACAAAATTTATTTTTAGAGAGTTTTCCTGGACTCAAAAGTACTTAACAATTTTAAACATTTTACCTGAGAGGTATATTCCAAACTGTGTATCCGTATTTGTCATTAACTGTGAAGGGCAGCTCCTTAATGTAATCAAGAATAAATTACAACCCTAAATAGGAAATTAAAGTTAATTTTGCACACAGCAGAAATGCAGAGGAGACTGTCTCAGTAGGCTGTAACTAACATGGAAATATTTGATATATTGCTGACCTGCAAAAAGGATTTTTATTTTCAATTTGCCCCCAAATCTTCCACTCACATTTCCAATTTATTTATTTATTTATTTATTTATTTATTTATTTATTTATTTATTTATTTATTTTTAGTTCTATTTTTGGGGGATTTTTTTCTGAGTTTATCTGGAAGGATTGTGGTCCTTGTTGTTATTGCTGGATCATGTGCATATTCCTAATGTGGATTTTCTCCATGCTTGGAGCCAGCTGTGYATATACTGCCCATCATCACCACACCCATCTGAGCCCTTGTGGGAAAGGCTTTTTAGAAATAACCCAAATCTGCAATTTTCAGATTTCTTTTTTGGTTTTACAGCAAAACCTGAACTGGCCATTCAACCTCTCTCACCATGAAATGGTGAAGAAAATAGTTCAGAAGATTTTAGTAACAATTAAATGGTGTTTATATTACATTTCAATCCAAGTGTTGCAGAAACTTCATAAATGGTTCACTTGTAATATTGAGCTGCTTTGTGTCTTGCAGGTAAATAATTCAATACACACAGGGATGCAGGGACCTGAGAGCTGCTCACATGACTCCGAAAYTCACTGAAGACCTCAGCAAGCTTGGTAATGCTCCCTTAATTACTGAAGCTGTAAGTATTTAGGAGCAAACCCGTTCTGTGTGATTTATGGGACCAATTTTGCAGGTTTGCTGCTCTTTGCCTTTGGAATCATTGGAGGTTTGGATGAGGAGCTTCATTCCRACTAAATATGAACGGGAGAGATTTGTGGAGATCTTTTGATTAAAGCAAATGGACCAGATCTTTTAGTGCTGCCAGGTAATGTGGGAAAGATAATAAAGGATGGACACAGGCAAAATGTGAAGATTATCACTGATGGCGCCACGGTATTTTAATTCTCTGTGTGAGATCTGTGTGGAGTCCTTAGGAACTGCAAAGCTTTTCCAATGCACCCATCCTCTCTAAAATGAAAAAAAAAAAAAATAGAAAAAAATCCAGTTTGAATGGGCTGTGATTTTTTTATGTTTGTTTTAGGTGGCAAAACAGAAATGTCCCTGAGTTGTGTGGTACTTTGTGGTTTTTCACTGACTGGCGCCTTGTTTACAGCTCCTTCCCACAGTAAATCTCCCCTATTGTTTYGTCTTTATTGGCTGTGCCAGAAGGCTACTGAGCTAAAGCACCTAACAACTCTCCTCCAGTGCTTATGAACCCTTTCCCACTGCTCATCCATCATTTTAACAGGCAGTTATCCTGATGTAAGATAGCTGGAATCCGCAATCACTCAGAATGCTCAGGATCTGTAATCAGTATGACTTTTGAAAGCAACTGTTCATTTTATAGAAATGATATAAAATTAGCATGGGAAAAAAAGAAAAAAAAAAGATGAACTGAGTTATCAAGTCAGGTCTCCAAATCCTTSACTCTGGTTGCCTGATTTTATGATGCCTGCATCCTTTCTCTGAGCTTTTTATAATAGAAGGAAATCCTGGGAGCCACGCATTTCAGCATTGTTTGTTTTCAGTGAGGTGGTTCTGTAGGGCTGTGGGTTTCTCCCTTTGTCTGTCTGTTTATTTGGGGCATAAACCACATTTCTGAGCACCATGCTCACAGGGTAAGGCACAGATTGACTTTCTCTCTGAGTTAAGAGCTGGTTCCATCCAGGACATCCATGCCACAGTTGGAACTTGATCTCCAAGGACCCTTCCAAGCAGGCTATTCTGTGATCCTATGAYAAGTGATTTATCAAATGGCTCAGCAGCCAAACCAAGGGCTTTTAAAAATTTTTTATCCTCAGCAGATTCAGCTGTTGGACAGGACTCTGAACAACCTGGGCTAGTAAAGGTGTCCCTGCCCAYGRCAGGGTGGTTTTTAAGGTYCTTCCCAATCCAGAYCATTCTGTGATCCTGTGTTTGCAAACCCTGAGCTTCCAAAAAAGAAACTGAATTCCTCATGGTGCACTCACTGGAAATTCTGAACTGAAGGATTGTCAAAAACCTCTAGGGTTTTGTCTGTCTTGGTGTGTTTGGGCCCAGCTGGATGCCCAGTGCCTCCCCAAAGCCCTTCCATCAGCCAGACAGGAGCAAGAAAATGTAATCAATGGCTTGTGGGTTGGGATAAGGACAGGRAGGGATCACTCAGCCACTCCTGTCACAGGCAAGACAGACCTGATTTGGTGAAATTATATCAAATCTGAGTAGGGGTAACCTTAACAACCCTTCCTCTCACCTTCCTTCCTCCTGAATGCTCTCCCTTSTCCCCCACAGGATTGTTTGTTTTTCCAGATATTCTTACAGGAATTCTTCWCTATTTTATGACCCAGACCATGCTAGCTGCCAATACCATTTGAAGAATTAGCTTATTGTTGTTAATTAACAAACTCTCTTCCATTTGAGAACTTGGTGATGATGCCTTTGGTTGTCTTTAGTTATTCCCAGTAGAGGGAGTYACAGAAGTCAAATATCCCAGAGTAYTGTCCATCATKAATGGAGTARGATGGAAAATGGGAACCCCAGGTTTGCCAGCACTTTATACTTCCCCAGCTTTGGATAATGCACTGCAGCAATTTATTTGATTTTAATGACAGAGAGGAGGAAACGTCATTTTTCAGTCATTTCACACATGCCATTARCAACATAATTTGAAAAGATAATGATTTACAAACCACCTGCTGTCTGGCAGATGTTTAAATATTGGCACGTGCTTGGAATGTGGTATGGAAGATATCTGAGGGCTTTAATTGCCCACTAATGCAGTGGCTTCTGCTCASTGCAGGTTAATGAGGGAGACTTGCTTTGCTTTTGAAGTACATCTGMCAGGGATCCTGTTTATTAGGCAGCCAAAAAGGATGATCTTCAAAGATTTAGTTGGTTCTTTGCAACTATTTTTATGTTAGTTGCCTTCAAACGGCAAGGAATGAGGAAAARCATCAGGTTTGTAATAAAGTGAGAGCTTTGGAAAGCATTTCCAGAAAGAAGCTCACATCATGACCTGGCATGTCAAGACCAGTGATTGATATTTATCTTTATCTAAAATGTGCTGAGGATGTCTGATCTGCTCAAGAGTCAGTTGGGAAACTTGTGTCAATCAGGAGCCACTTTTTGTGGCCCATGGATTCCCAAACCCTGTAAAAAGCTCAAGGTTTCTCATGGGTAACACTTCCAGCAGCTYAGGCTCACATCTTGCAGTGAGGGTTGTTCATTTATGGGTGCACACATTCCTTTAGTGCACACAGCAGCAAGGCACCAAAGCAAATTGGCACCATTTTCCACCAAAAATTCAAACCTGGATCAAAAAAAGGGCACTTAGCTGGAAAAGAAAACCTTTAAGGTGAGCACCTCCAGGGAAATTTGTATCCTAGTCCAAATTCAGTTCTGAAACTTCATTTGCTTACTCCTGTTCCCTTTCAGTGAAAAGTAAGAAAATTCCCAGCCCCAAGCCCAGAAAATCSTACACATCAATAAGACAAAAATTGCAGTCACTGAGGCAGCACTGGAATTGCTTGGGGGTTCTTGGAAAGCTCCTGATGCAGAAGCAGCACCAAAACTATCAATTCCACGTGTGGATCCAAGTCAGGTGGAGACTGGGAACTCGTAACGTCACTTTTTTACAGATATCAGATATTATATACCTATAAAATGTTGTAACAGTCTTGCAGACACAGGATTACAAAGTCACCACCTGTGTATTTGAGAGGTGTGTGCTGGGAATGCCRGACAGCAGGAGTTTGCTTTAGCCACTCCAAGGGATGTGACCTCAGGGGCTGATCTGGGCAGATGGGAAAAGCTGGGTTTTAGTTAAATGAGAAAAATTATAACCTATTAGGCCATGGCCTGTATGGCCAGTGAGGAGGAAGGAGCAGAGCTGGCACTTAAACCAACGTGGGGATCTTTGCATGGAGAAATCTGTCCAGGCTGGAGATGCCCGAGCTGACTGGAGTCACAGTTTTGGCACAGAATTATCTTCTTCTGTCCCTCAAGGCCCTGTGCCAGATGAATCAAATACTTGTTTTATTTCAAATTTTTATTCCAATTGGCAGTGATGCAATAGAAGGAATGATCACCCCTTTAGATTGTTCAGGATCACTGAAAATGTTCAAGATCACTGAAAAACTGGATTTTAAACATCCTTGTATTTACCCAGCTTACATAAGGATTAGAAACTTTGCTAAATCCATCTAGGTATAAATTTCAAACAATGACTTGGAGAAACATCCATAAAAATGGAAGCACTGTCTCCCAAATGTTCCCCTTGATGCATGARGGTTTTACTGAACTGTGGAGCTACTTCTGCTGCAGCCTGATTCCTTCTCCTGTGACTCTCAACTCTCCCAGCCATAATTTTGAGTGATTCATCATTGAAATGTTATTTAAATCACTGAGCCTTCCTCTGTCASAATTCAAAACTAACTCACTAATGTAGAGAAAACTGAAAAATCTGTTTGTTGTTTTTTTCCTTCTTCTTTTGAAAAGTGCTAAAATCTTTGATATTTTTGTTCTCCACTAGMAGGGCAGCATAAAGGGATGTCTTGGAAGGAGTGATAATGTAAACATTTGCCCCTGACAGATAAAGCAGTGTGGAATAAACGGGCTCTGACAGCATTAGCAAATTTACAGCGCTGGGTTTGAAGGCATTAGCTGTGGAAAGGTTTGATAATGTCGTGGCTTTCAAATGACGGTCTCAGCAAAGCGCTTAACAGATTTGTCTACTGTTTCCCATCTGTAAATGACTACATAATTTACACTTTTAATGGGTGTTAGATTACCTGTCTGCCATCAGACTCTCAGGCTGCAGTGAATGAAAAACAGAAAACACCACTTTCCTGGGATATAAATGATTAGTTACCGTCACTGGCACCCATGTATCAACCTCGGTGTCACAGCTCCGTGGCTTTGGAAAATCCGGATAAAACGGATGGTTATACCCTGYCATTAATTATATTTAAGAATTTCTGTCTATTACCCACAGAAAGATGGCTGGGGCAAGGTTGTTTTATAGTCAAGGCGGGTTAGAATGATGTTTAATCAAAACAGTGATGTTGAACATCGATAACCTGCAGAGATAATCTCTGCCATAATAAAGGTGACCTTTAAAAAAAGGTTCCTCCACTGGAGCCTCTTTATTTTTCCCTCTTGTCTGGCAACAAAGGAAGGAACTGGAAATTGTRGAGCATTTATTATGCCATTAATAGCATTTAAAATCATAAAATAAATATTGGAGTAGGTTGAGCACATACAGATATGAATACATTCGAAAATATTTCAAGGCTTTGTAGACAGATAGAAATAGACAGCACTTGGTGACCTAACTCGTTATTATCTTTTTCATAAGATCACTTGGAAAAAAATCCTAAAAAGTGAATGGCTGCACAGCTAATAAACTCTATGAAAGATAAGCTTTGGCCTCTGAATAGGTTTCCACATCTAAAAGAGGATGATAGAGTTTGGATGGAGGATTTTTTCATACAGTTTCAAAAGAACGTGGAAATTAAAAGGAATGTCATTCCTAGGATGCAAATTTATTAGCAGCTTTCTTTCCTTATTGGCATGCAGTGAGGACTCCTCCATCTGTGTGCCACGCTGATCAATCCTCTAAACTCCCTGCATTGATGCATTCCTGGTACAGCCTCACTCAGCTCGGGGGAATTGCATCCAGCCGTGCTCAAAGCTGCTCCTAAACCTTCCCACTTTGTGGGCTGAACCTTGTGCCAGGCTCCCCCTCTCAGTCTGGCCAGTTTCTATGACTTTAAAGCCTCCAAGATCTCAATTTCAGGTCCTTCCTGGGGACCTGTGGGCAGGGGGTGGCCTTGGAACAACCAGGGCCAGGACAGAGGGATCARCTGTTCTAAAGGAGAGTTTTTGCAGCAAAAACCAGCCTTGGTTTTTGATGGAAAATATTTACTTTTGTACTGATGACACTGATATGTCTTTCACAGAGTTTGCTGGTTCATTTGCCTAAACAAGGCTGGTAAAGATGGGATCTTTCTTTAATTGCACCCTGCCAGCTGAAGTTTTTATCTTCTGTCCATTTTCCCGATGCAGAAATACAGATAATTTCCCTGATCCCAAGCCATTGCCTGGGCCTCTATTATCTAAAGACTTTTGAGCACAAATGAGATTTTCAGTTTCTAATCTAACTTTGAATGATGATTTCTCCCCATATCAAAGAGGACTGTAGTTTGTGTCTCATTTACAGCAGCATTTGAGGGTCTGATCTACTGCTTATTACATCTATTTCCAGTGTGATATGAACAGACCTTGGTGTAATTAAGAACTAAACCCTGTAACTCAGCCCACTAAAATAATCACATTTAATGAAGTTTCATTTCTGTCAGGCACCCTATTTCCCATTGTGTATAATTAAACTCAAAAATAACTGCCCAGCAACTGAAATGTGTGAGAACAAAGACAAGCTGCAGTCTTGAATTTATTAACAATCCTCTATTTATTTGCAATTGTAATCTGCTATTTATATGTGAATAATAAAATTAAATTTAATTGTTCATCAAGGTGTATTTTGTTACAGTGACTCCAGCTACAGCTTTTAGGACATTATGACATAAATCCAAATATTTCTAAGTAGTTACATCCAAGATACGATCTATAAAATTAATAAGAATGTGGAAAAATAATTAATATTAAGAAACTGATTGGCAGTCTCAGTGAAAACCTTGTTTTCATTTCAAGGTTTGCTATACATTGCTAATACTCCATTTTCCCCTTAAATTATATTTTTGTGYAATAATTCTAGATAGTCTTTCAATCCGAGGTTTTATGGGTGTCATTATTTCACAGAGGGAGGAAAGAATTACAACAGGGTCATGAAAATTTAACACAACATAAAAGTGCCTGTCTACCACGCTGCCAGCAGGATGGATGGATCCCCAAACTTCCTTTTGTTCTCTTAGAGTCATCCCAAGGCAGGGAGAGACACCAACTCCTCCAAGAGACTGAGGGAGAGCCTGTTTTGAGCTGAAATCATCCCTTTTAGGGTATGAACCATGTTTAACTTAGGACAAAGCCTGTGCTTGGCGTTGGAGAGAGGGGATCGTTTCAGGCGAGTATGAATTCCAGAATATCCACACCAAATCAGAGACATCTCACCTGGATTTTTAATCTTTCTGTAAACATTTTCCTTTGAAAGAAATGCTAGATTTTAGCTAGCATAACTCAGATTTCCTCTTTGTCCCTCTCTCAGCTGGTTTAAGGATCACGCAGCTGCCACGGTCAGTARTTATTGATCCCATTTTACCTCCAAGGGGTGAACCCTGCTGCTCAAGGACTGATTCCCATCTCTTTCAGGCTGTTTATTGATCTGACTGGAGCAGAATTCTGAGCATCMCTGGCTTTGCAGCCTGCTTTGCCAAAGAAGCAGCAGCCCGTGAGTGCTGACGTGTGTTAACTCTCAGAAATTACATTGCTTGGGGAGAACAAATCCCCCCTTTTCTCTTGTTACAAACTMTTGCTCTGAAAAACGGGTCAGGTCGCTGCCTGTTCAAATGAATTTCTATTTAAAAAGGTAACCAGTCCTGCTCCAGTCGTTGCAAACATATCTGGGCTGGTGCCTTGGTGTTGCTGTTACCTCTCTCTTGTCCTCTGGCTTGCTTGAGGTTCACATCCCAAATCTGACAGAGCCACATCTCTGTGAAATTTTGTGATGTGACCAATTGATTTAGGTTGTTAAAATCATTCCTCATGTAAACATTCYCTTCTTGCTGTCCTTTACTCTCCCCCTGGTTCTGACTATTAAAACAGTGTTGAAATCCACCGTGGCTGCTCAGGTTTGTCCCCAGATGYGGAGGGTTTGTGGATCTGTCAGTTCGTGCTCTGCTGCACTCACAGAGCTGCTGGCAGCAATTGGTGGTTCTTCAGATGTTTCTGGATGAAACACAGGGAAAATTTTAGAAATTGCTGAGTTCCAAGAGCTGTAGGCTGCCAGGAAGGAGCTCACAGCAGGCAGAGCTGCTTTTTGCCCAAATAATGGTGCATTTTGCTTTCAGCAGCTCCCTGCAATTGTGGATCCCCACCAATGTGTGGATTACTCACCTKCCCCACTGCTGGTGCTCTCCTGCTTGTCTGTTCAGCCAGTCCTGCTGCTGCCTGTGACACTGCCATTCCTCACCCTTGCCTCAGTGATCCTTCCTGGGCATGTCCCAGTTGTGGAGAACTCGCCATGGCAATGAAATCTCTACAGCATTTTTCCAAGGTGCCAACTCTCCCTGTGCCAGGTGCTGGCAAAGCATCCCTGAACATCTGACTCCCTGTGAAATCTAACATCTGCTTTTCCTCTAAATCTCATGCTTATCCTTACTCAGAGAGAAAGAGCAAGCRCCGAAATAACCTGTGTTTTGTGTGGTTTGTGATGCATTTTCCTAACGCTGAATTCAACGTGAATTTCCTAACATGAATTTAAAAAAAAATCTGGTGAGCCAAGGCCAAAATAGCTGAGCCTGGCTGGAGGAAGATGGCCAGCAGGAGTTTTTAGGGGCATTTAAGAGCTTTCACACATCAAGCTCYTTTCTAAATGCTCTTAGACACATTTGTCCTTTCCTCCTTTCGTTCAGGGTTGGAATGGTGTGGACACCCAGATAAGGGCGACTGTCCCCATGTCAGGCAGAGCAGATGGCCCTCACTGGAAGCTCAGATTTGAGATTTGAGCTGTCTGGGAAGGAAACATGAAGGTGGAAAGTCTGGGCTCGCACCATTTGGGGTCTTGAGCCACACCTGAGCAGCCCAGGAGTGTGGGAAGCAGCAAAGGCGGCGTCAGATGCTGAAGGGATCCCATCCCAACATTGAGGGGAATGCACTGCACATCCCTGAATGAGCACCTTTGCCAATAAGGCTGAAAATCCCTGAGGAGAAAGCAGGATGGACYCAAATGCCACTTTGTGGATGGCCCTGCTTTCCTGGGAGTCCTGCTGGGAGATTCCAGTGGTTGGTAAATCCTGTAGGAATGCCGGTGCTGAAGTGAGTCGGGTGAGGAATAGAGGATGACAACACCCTGAGAAGATCCGTGTGAGTCACTGAAACTCTGCTTAAAATCCCAGTGATGTAGAAACCCAAACAGCACCAGGAAATTGTGAAGATTATTCCTGGGAAGGAATTGTTCCCTCTAAATTGTTCCCAGGGTGCCCAGAGAAGCTGTGGCTGCCCCTGGATCCCTGGCAGTGTCCAAGGCCAGGCTGGACATTGGGGCTTGGAGCARCCTGGGACAGTGGGAGGTGTCCCTGCCTATGGAAAGGGTAGCACTGGGTGGGCTTTGAGGTCCTTCCAACCTCAACCAGTCTGGGATTCTCTGACTCCTTAAAAACATTACTTGAAATGTAAAGTGACAGTTTTTTTTTTACATTAAATGCTCCTTGTAACCCTCCTTGTGATGCTCCTTGGTATGCACTCACCAAATCAAAAGTGGTGATGAAACTGCCGTGTGATTTAGAAAGAAATAAGGATTTAATTTTGCATTCTGGATTGTGCTGCTKGTGACAGCAGTCAAATGGCAGTCTTTCAAGGGCAGGAGCAGGGGTAATCATCTTGGTCAAATTACAGTTTTAATTTGAGAAAAACTTCTTTCCTTACTGAGAATATTACCGTGCATATTTCCATTTTATTAGTGTATGTACACAACTGCTCAGTTATTTGCATGTTATAGGATTTTATTTTATACTTAGCAAATGAATGACATCCGAGCAATTTTAGATTTAATTTGATCAATATTTAATGAATTATAATTATCATTACAACTCAGAGTTTTGCACTGCTGTACATTGCTGCATAATATTTAATCAAAGGGAGAGAGAGACTAAAATGTAACTGGAAAACAGCTATCAAGTTTATGTTAAAGAAATGTAGTAGGATTATTAACTAAATTACAGGGGTCTAATTCAATAATTTTCCTAGTTACAGCTTTAAAATTGAATTCCAAGAGCATTTCCTTAATTCGTATTTTTAAATGCCTGTAATATGTGATTTAAAAAGTGCATACACAAAGAGCAAAATTACTCTGTGGTATCAGAGTCTGAAATCTCTGCATGATTGGAAAATATTCCAGGTTCTCTAACTGGGAAATGGGAATAACAGATAGAAAGGATATCAACCTACTGGGATAGAATAGTCAACAGATTAGGTTTATGCACCTCTTTTTTATCTCTCAGGGTCTGATACGTTTTTTTGGTTGCAGGGAGGAAATAGCTGAGTGAAATTCTGKGGCCTCCAGGGCATGGGAAGCCCCATCTGGGTTATAAAAATGACTCYACTCAGGCCTTAAAGCCACAATTCCACCTTCAAGAGAGACCTGAGCTCGAGGATATGGTCCAGTGGTGGTGCCGGGTTGATGACTGGACTTGATGGCCTTGATGATCTTCTCCATCCTTATTGATTCTGTGATTCCAGGGTCAATTCCTGCTTTAATTCCTKTGTGTTAGGTAGAGCCAGAAAGTGAGGTGGGGGAATTTGTGCTGGAGAAGCCACAGAGAGGAAAACTCTGTGAATTGCTCTTACTCTTTGAACTTTTTAAAGAAAAGTTTACTGTGTTTCATTTCCAACTAAAAAAGTGTTTATGGCCTCACAGTGGTAAAAAAGTCTGTGTTCAACACTGTCAGTTACAGCTAAATGAAAATGAAAGAATTTTGAGCTTAATGGTAATTTTCTTCATTTGAAGACGTTTGTTGAGGCAGCAGTTTGGGATGCAGTCTGTGGTTCTGGCCATGTGGGGTGATTTACCACACTGCAGCAGCCCCTTTGGCTTGGAGTCGTGACTGGAGTTACATTCTGGCCTTTTAAAAGTGTTTTGCTAATAAGAAATGAAGAGTGTGAAAATCTAAAAGCAAAAGACAAATAACATCCRAGCCGAAAATGTTTATCTGGGTAAAGGTTTTAGAGTCGAGGAACTGCACAGCCCAGCCTCRTTTAGCATTTTCAGGACTGGACTCCTAATTCGTTTATTTTTGTCATAAATCATGCTGTTAAATAATGCACTTGTGTACTTCTTAGTTCCTGGATGTAATAACATTTTTTTGAAATGGGTAAAAATGCCCAAATTCGAATATCATTAATACGTGTAAAGCACAAGTTCCGCATCCGACGCTATTCATCACKTCCCAAATTAATCATCAGGGACAGAACCCAATAGCTCATTTCAAGCAAAGGCCAATAGCTCTTGGGGAAATTAAATCATCTTTCAGAAATATTTCATTCTGAAAAGCTAATAATTCAATGGAAATGGATTTTTAGAGGCGAAACCTGAGTGTGTTACATAATCTTTGTGTRGGGTTCGCCATCTCATACATTAACATTTCATGTCACATTTTAAAGCAGTTTGTTGAAAAATAGTTTACACTGTTGTTGTGAGTGTCACAATCCTTTAATATGTCTGAAGTGATAATAATATTGTTTGGGAACTCAAGGGAACATCACTTAAATCTGAYTGAGACAAGCAGAGGCAAGCACAAAGGAAGCAACAGATGCAGAGCAGGAAATTCTTATTTTTGCAATGACACTTTTATCTCATCTCTTCCCTCCCCTGTTCTACTGGAGAAAGAGGTGTCCAACCCTTTCTGCAAAACACTGTGCAATCTGCTGTTCTCTTACCCWCCCCTCCTGCTGTGGCAGCTTCATGGAGAATGGGAAAGGCATTAAAAATTATGTAATTTTTATTTCACTTCAATTTAATTTTATTTTTAACTTTGCTCTTCTAGATAGGAGACAGCTCGTGGCTATGCAGGGAGGGAGGAAAGGAAGGACCTGCACCCTGTCCTGGTGGGAATAGGGGGGATGATGTCCTTGGAAGGAGAAAGTCTGGTTTGGGAATTTTTTATTCCAGGAAGTGTTTGTAATTCTTGACACTTGACAGTTATGTCAGTAATTCATAAACAAACCTATAATAGATTATTCTTATTATTATTTCATTATAATACCATATTACATAAATTATAATATTATAATATTGTAGTATTATTATTAAATTATAAACCAGGTTCAGGTTTGCACTGTGAAAGGAGCAGAGCCTTGTTGGATGTTGTTTCATGGTACTTTCAGGCTCTGCTGTCAAACTGATGCCTTCTGAAATTTTAGCTTCTGTTCTTCTTCTATTTGTAGCTTTGGGTGTGGTTCTAGGCTTCATAAAGTGCTAAAACCTTTGTTCCCAACATTTTAGACAAAATATTGCTCTCAACTGGAAAATCCAAGACACTTCACTGTCTCAGAGCCCCAAAATATGGGAACAAGGGGGGAGCAAGCTTGGGGTGGTTGCCATCATCACCTGAAGGTGTCATTGGGAATTGGGGCCCAATATGTTAATAAGACAGAACTTATAAAAGGTGAAGATCTCATGACTCGGGGTCCATTTTGGGTGTAGCCTCAGGAGGAGAATTTGTCTGCCCTGAATGAATCTTTAGGCCTGGATTAAATTTGTCTGCTTTATTCTCCTAACTTTGTCTGGCCTCTGTTTCAGGTGAGCCTTGTTTTAGGCATCAAAATAAGTTTGCAGTGGAATTTTCCCAGTGCCTGGAAGGCTGGAATGTGCCCCAACAGCCAAAGGAGGGGTTGTTTTGCAAGTTTTCAGAAAATATTTGGTTTTCCTTTATTGGGATTCTCTGTCTCTAAATACCGAGGGGTGCAGGAGGGGCGACCATCAGCAGGGCTCACAGTTTGGGGGTGCTCTGATCAGTCTGTGGGCCACTCACCCCACAAAGGATGGAAAACCCAGCTCTGCTCACACCTGTAGATCCACCCTGCCCCACAAACCATTTGGGGTTCCTGTGGTCACCCCATGGGCCCCTCATTCCATAAAGGATGGACAATTCAGCTCTGCTCACGCCTGGAGATCCACCCTGCCCCACAAACCATTTGGGGTTCCTGTACTCACCCCATGGGCCCCTCATTCCATAAAGGATGGACAGTTCAGCTCTTCTACAGCTGGAGATCCACCCTGCCCCACAAACCATTTGGGGTTCCTGTGCTCACCCCACGGGCCCCTCATTCCATAAAGGATGGAGAATTCAGCTCTGCTACAGCTGGAGATTCACCCTGCCCCACAAACCATTGTCCCCACGCTCATGAATCCTTTCGGATCACTCCCAGCACGGGCATAACTCCATCTGTGTGTTTCGCCTGGGTGACGTATTAATTATTGATCGCGCCTAATGAATATGCTAATGAGCAGAACCGMGGCATTCCCGCTGCCCTGCTGTGCTCTCCAGGCCCTCATGCATTTTTTAAGAGGTGTCTGGAGCAGGCAGAGTCTGGGGCTCCGTAACGAAGGCTGCACACAGAGTTCCAGGGCTCTGCTCGTCCTTTGTGGGGAGCAGCAGGAACACGCTCAGTCTGAYRCCRYTCCTGAGATGTGGAATTWGATCATCCACTCCCTGCCCATGTMGATGGGTGAGGGTATCAGTGCCTTYCCATCAGGCTGGGGGTGAGGTGTGACCTCGTTTTCCACTTCAAAGGAGGGGAGAAGGGGAGAAAAACAAGTGGGAAGGAGTTCARCACAGCGGTGCAGTCGATAATATATTAAAACTGTAGAACTCCTTCTGCCTGCATTTACAATRAGATGGCAGGAACTGTAAAACCTCTCTGTCTCCATGCTGGTTTTCATCCTTGGGTGAAACAACAGAAAGTAAAACAGAAAGTTCCTCTGGCAAGGCCTTGGCTGTGGGTTTTGGAYGCAGCCTGGGGCAAAGGCCAGGGTTTAAATTGCTTCACTCTGCAAAGCCCTGGGTGCTCTGGAGGGTCTGCGGGGACATCAGCAGGTGCTTTCATCACCCTCCATGCCTGGAACCATCTATACAATAGCACATATTAGAGCAAGGACAATTAAAGCAATAACAGAGAGGAAAATGGGAATAGTTTAGTGCACCAGGCTGGGACAAAAGTGGCATTGTAATCCTTTACAAAAGGAGCCAGAAGTGCATCTTGAACACGTTACCTTGAGCACTGATGAAATATTATTCTTGAAGCTATTAGATTGCAGAGAAAAAAAAGCCCCTCTTCTGATTTTTGAACAGTGAATGATTTCATTTCAGCAATTGTTATTTTACTGTTGTTTTTCAAGTGTTAGTAGGCTCTCTCCAGTACCTGGTAAATTAAATGATGCTGCAGCTGCAGGCCAAGGGCCCACAAGAAATCAAACAATACCTAACGAGAAGTGCCACAAAAGCCTTGACTCCAAAGCACAGTGTGGGTGTTAATAAGTGAGTAAAGGAGTCTTAGAAAAAGGCCATGACCTCRAGCCACTTCCACAATCAGTTTTTCTTATTTATAATTCTATTTCAAAATTCTTCTGAGGGTTTGGAAAAGTTCTTTCTTTGGTGAGGATTAATTCAGGGAAATGTCAAGTTCATTGGTGAGGAGCTGGGATGGGGCTGCATCTCCATCACAGATCATCCACTTTTACCATGTTACAAGTTTGTATGTTTGAATTTTAGGGCAAGCCAAAGCACTGATATGTGGCATAAACTTGAAGAGAGATTTTTCCCCAAAGCCTGGTGACATCTGAGATCTCCATAATTTATAAAAAGGGAAGTTTTGTTACTATAAAAGAATATAAACATAATCATAACAAGATCACATTTTTTTCCCCTAGCAGGAGCAGATAAGATTCCTCTTTCAGCCAGGGATAAATGTTTCTTATTGATCCATCAGCTGTGTAACAAGAGTGTTGAGATGAAATAGTTTAAACTGCCCTGAGGTTTCCTTCTTATCTTCAGAACCAACAAAAATTCTAAACCTTTTCATGGAATGCCAGGCTGCAGAACATCCTGTGCCTTCACTGGCTGGATATATTCTTCTAAACAGGTTTTTTCCTCGGGGATTTGCATTGAAAAAACAGGGATTCTCCCTGCTTCTTGAGCTGGGTGCCTTTAAAAAGCCCTGTCCTGAAAGATTGGTGTAAATTTCTGATKGTTTTTCTCTCTGCTAATCACAGAGCCATGGAGTCACTCAACACCAGCTGATGAAGGAACCTCTCTACCCTCCGGATATTTGCTTTTGTATGTTTTTCTCCTCCCCAAAATGAAAAGTGGGATATGAAAAATGGGTTGCCAGAAGCTGGTAGTCCGGGTAGAAGCAATACAGGAGGTGCTACACTGAAGGAAGGGAAAGGCTTCTGCCTCAAAGGTAAACAAGAATAAACTCYGTGTTTCTGTGCTTACCCTTGGGGGTCAAAGCAATAAATACTCTGTTTTCCTTGCTTGAAGTTTATACTTTCTGTAGGAATGTGATTTTGCTTTCAAAAAAAGCCTTAATTCTTCTTCCTTGTGAAAACAAATTTCATCATCAGCCCATAAATAATCGCAGGAAAAAAATAATAGCAGCCTAATTTACATCTAACCTTTCTTTTTAATGATTAATGGATACTATTTATGTAAACTGTTTCTACATTCCAGCGTGAAATGAAATTTAAATTGCAAATTTTACAGTGGTGTATTTTAACCGGTGACCCTTTCCCCAATCACAAATTAAAAAAACCCAATTACATTTGTAATAAAGATGCTAATGCATTTCTTGTTTTTAGGGCATGTGAAGCTCTTGCTGCCGGCGGCTTTCGTTCTCCCCGCCGATGAGCCACTAAAAATGCATTTTCCAAAGTGCTCCAGGATGTGTGGATGGGGAGSAATTCCAGAGGCAGCCGGAGCCTCAAGGTCCCAGGGCTGTGTCACATGGATTTGGGGGTCTGGAAGGGCATGAGGGGCAACAGGGATGAGCCAAAGGGGTATTTGTGGGGGAAAATTGTGGCAGAACTGGGTGCACTTGGATACCTTAGGGCTGCTGGTCTTATGGTGGGAATGAGGGCAGAGCTTTCCAGCAGGATGTATTTTCCTCCCCAAGGCAGAACACCAGAGAGATACACATCAAAACCACTTGAGAAGTCTTTTTTATTTCTAAGGCCTCTTGTTTTGGCGGGTAGGGGAGCCTTATTCTATTTCTGTAGTAGTGCACTGTCAGAAAAGTGTGTGATTAAATATTGTATTTGTGTCTGTACGTCTGTGGGGGCAAGAAGAAAGGTGATAGGAGAAAATAAAACAGAAGAGTTTTCAGAAAGACAGAGTTTGGGGACTGCAGGAGGCTGCTCCTGACAGCTTCAGCAGACTGAGAGCTGCAGTGCTCATCATTTTTGCTGCTCTCTGTGTCCAGCAGCATGAAAATATCACTTTACCCATAGACTGAGCAAACCCATTCCGTGAAACATTAAATGTGGAGCCCCTGGGTGTCGTTTCAGGATTTGCTTTGCAGAGTAAAAGAGCCCTTTAATGGCAGGTGTATAAACCTCCTTAGCTGTGCTTTTGAAAGCTGTGACAGACCACCCTGAGGAATTTGGAGCTGTAAATTCTGCAGCTCTGTTGTTCCTGGCTGGGGCAGATCCTCGGGAGAGGAAACACCATCATGTGGTGGGGATTCCCAGGGCTCAGATCTGTGCTGGGAATGGCCAGGATTGTGGGAAGGCAGCGAGAGGATGGGGCAGCCCTGGCTGTGCCTTGGAGTGGTACAGATAAGCAACTTTTGTGTGTGACGTTTTACAACAGAGAAATAGAGATTTGTAACTGATTAGGAAAAGGTAAAAGAGCTCAGCTGCTGTAGAAGGAGAAGTTTGGAAAACAAGCTGAGGAGCATTTGTGAGAGCTGAATGCTCTCCAGCTGGGATGAAGAGTCCAGGAAGTGGCTGCTATAAAAGGAGATTACAGATTCACAGAATCATTAGTGTGGGAAGAGACCTTCGAGATTTTTGAGTCCAACCCATGCCCTGACACCTCAACTAAACCATGGCACTAAGGGCCACATCCAGTCTCTTTTTAAACACACCCAGATATGTGACTCCACCACTCCCCYGGGCAGCCCATTCCAGTGCTTTATCATACTTTACAGAAAGAACTTTTCTCTAATATCCAACCTATACTTCCCCTGGTGCAGCTTGAGACTGTGTCCTCTCGTTCTGCCAGTTGTTGCCAGCTGGGGAGCATTTGTGGAGGAGCCATGGAAGATTCTGGAGAGAGAGAGTATTGATGGTTGTGCTGTGAGATAAGAAAGGGCTGACACCTTCCCAGTGCGTGTGAGGTCTGTGCCAACACAGGACAATAATTTACTGAGTGCAGTGACCTCCCTTTAAYTTGCATGGGACCAACTTCTGTGTGCCACAGGGGCTGGAGCTGGGTGGGATTTAAGATCCTTTCCAACCAAACCACACCACACCACACTGTGCTTTTAGGATTCTGTAATAACTGAGCACCCTGTGCTCCAAAACCCCCCAGAGTGGCCTTGGGCACACAGGCTCTGAATCCACTCTGATGGCCTTGGCACAGCACATTGAGATTTGTGGTTTCTGGACTCCAGGGCAGCCCAGTGCTGGTGTTTTTGCTGCATCACTGGCAGTACATGAATTTGGTTAGCTCTTATCACAGCGTTCAAGAGACTCGTTGCAATTCTTTCTCTCTGTGACATGATATAATTGCTTGCCCCAACAATTTATTAGCACACAATGCTGCCTTTTGTATTGCCACCAGCCTTGAGCTCTGCTGTTGTGTGGTTTTTAGAGTTCCCTGCTATTGTTCTGGTCAGCAAAAGCCCACCTGACCTTGTCTCTTTGCTTAATAAYTCCTCAGGAAGAGTCATTTACTCTGATTCCTCTGTGCTCTCAACGCTCTCTTATTATTTTCCCAGTTAATTTCTCGCTGGAAGTGTTATRTAGGTACAGCTAAGAGGCTGGGGCCCTTCAATAATTCATTTAATTCATTTTTTTGTCATTGTACAGTGACCAAAGCACTCAGCTCGAGCGACAGAATTCACACAAAGCCTGGTGCTCTGGCTGCCCTTCAGAGGAGGCTCCTGGGTTCAGATCTTTYTTGACAAAGAGGCAACAAATTGATTTAATGGACTGTTATAACCTCAGCCAAGGCTTCAGATTAGTACAAAACCACTTTTTCCACCCTCAGTTACTTCCCAAGTGGAAGTTAGTGGTTCTTAGTGAACATGAACTTATTCCTGATGATATTAAAAGCAGCACTGCCGGGTTTGTAAATGAATGTGGTTTAACAGAGTCCATAATAGACAAAAATGRAAGTTTGACTGTTTCACCTTTAATGAAGGTATTCAGGCAAGGCATTGCTTTTTTTGCTTAAGCAGTTCCAGYAATAATACAGCACTGAAGATGCTGAACTTGTTAGTTTGTTGATTGCATGGTTGTGTCAGGGCTAATCATGACTGACAAATAATTGAAGCAGTGTTTCTAACTCTATTAAAGGATATATTCCAGCAGCCACCAAATCCTCATCTGAAAGGCAAATCCTGTGTGCTGCAGCCCACTGAGAGCCTTTCCAAGCTATGCACACGGCAAAATGTTTGTTGTGCTGCTAGATGTGAATATTGACTTTTAATTTAYCCCTTAAAATGAAAATCAGGAGGGAAGAAAACCTCATCCAAAGGGTTTTAGTCCTTCTTATTTAAGCAATTATCAGAATATGCTTAAGGAAACACGATGCAAGATCYCTCTTCCGTGACTTGCAATTTACCCTGATGGGGAAGGGAAGGTTTTGGTGGCTGCTTTAGTTTTGCTTTAAATGAAATTTTTTTATTTTGTACAATCTCCTCTGTTGTGAGGGTGGAGAATGAAACCACTGCCTATTTCTGCTTCTTCAGAGGTATCAAGCTCACGAGTCAAATCCATYTGATTTATTTTTATTTATTTTCATGACTTTATTGGGGTTTTTTTTTTCTGCCAAAAGTAAAATAATGCTTAAGAAGAAGGTTGTCTCATGGCATTGCATTTCAAAAATTTCCAGAGTATCCAAAATAAAAATTAAAATATTAACATGAAAAGCATTCGAACAGCAATAACACAATATATGACATTAAAAAAAAAGCAAAAAGAATGAGAGCTACAACATTTTAGGCCTCTAAAGAACACCTGCATTAGTGAAACAAGTTGAACAGGACCATTTCAAAAGGAAAATTTTGAATGTATTTTGGTTCTATTAATTAAACCATCAGCTAAATAACTCCAGGGAGGGCTGTGAGTTTTTGCAAAGCAGCGTGAGTGGCAGAACTTGCCGTTCCCTTGTCATTTCTAGGCTGGTCTCATTTCTGCTCAGCCTGCCTTATCAGCACATCAGATGGAAATCAGATCTAGCAGAAGCTGTATTATTATTGTTTTGTTTTTCAGCAGCCATAAAACCTGACAGTTTCCTGACATTTCCAGCAATTGAGGGCACAGACATTTCAGATTGCAATGTTCCTCTGCACAAAAGCTTAATAGACTTGACGTGCTTTTCCATCTCTCCTTGTTTAAGAGGGACACTGGAGCCAAAGTGAGACGTTAACTTGCACAAAGAAAATCACAATCTGCCACTTTCTCTTTTATCTTCTGGATCAGGTCCTCGATTTCCATCAGCTGTCTCCAGTTGTGCTGAAATATGACTGAACATTTATCCTGTTCCCAGCCTTGGCGTACGCCATCCAGCACGAGCAGCTACAAATTGAGAGCTTCATACCTGTTGTTATTTTTATTTGCTATAAAGGTACCAGTTTATGCTCTTTTTGTTCACTGTGGCATAAAACTGGAGTCAAGCATTGTTTTGGCCAAGCAAAATGTGATGAAATCAGACTTTGAACAGTTTTTTGCTCTATTTCTGCCCTTAATTTTACTTTTGTTCCAGGGTCAGCCTGCAGTGATGTGACACCCTGGGTTAAAAGTCATCCCGGTGTTTGGGGAATTTTAACTTGACTGATGCTCTCAGACAAGGCTTTGAGAAGGGGAGAGGACAGCGAGTCATTGGGGATCATCCTTGTGCTGCCCTCATTATTCCAGTTTTCCCTTTTCCTTCTTTCTGTAGTTTTCTGTAGTTTTAGGGAAAAATCCCCTGTGAGGGGGACCTTGCTTGTTGAAGGGATTTGTGGTAATAAACATCCTGGCTAAACTTAAAAAACACTTATTTTTAAAGTACAGCAGGGCCTATTCCTCCTGATAGGTCTCATCACATCTGACTTTTCCTCTTGCATTTTTCCATTGTGGATAGATAAATATACCCATTGTGAACAGATAAATACTGCAAAGCTGGATGTACGCAGTGAGGAGGCAGGGCCGGGGCTTTAGGAACCTTCCACAAGCATTGAGTGAGCTGCACAAAGAGCTTTCCAAACAAATTTTTTTTTTTTTTTTGGGTCAACCAGTCCTGAGAAACCTTGGCAAGGAGCACTCAGCACCCAGGCAAAACTCAGCTTTGCTGGAGGAACGAGAAAATCCCCTGGAAGGGAATGCTGAGGGGTGAGGCAGGAGGGGTCAGGGGGAAGTCGGGGCTGGAAAGAAATAGAAGAATTCAGTGAGGATTCAGGTGGGACAAACAGGATTGCTGGAAATTGCAGGAAGGAATGCAGTCAGGTAGGTTTTAACAYACAGAATATCTGTGAACTCTATATTTGGCTTTTTTATTACATTTCTATACACTTTAAGTACTTTGAAAACTTTTCCTTTTGAAAAGCAGCAAAACTGCATGAAACCCTCTCAGTGCAAGCCTGTGAGGTGCTTTGCCTGTACGCTGGCTGCTCCTCATGCAAAACTGATAAATGATACATTTTTGCCATTCAAAATATGTACAAATCATCATTCAACACATTGTTGGTATTTTGTTAGTGAATTATGAGTCCAGGAGAAAASTTCTTATTGCTGGTATCCTGAAAACTCCCATAATGAACTCCCAGGATACAGCAAAGATTGTTGCCAATAATATAAATAAATGTTGTATCAGGCTGTGAACATGAAATGGAATACTAAATGTAACAACTGRAAGGTTGGGAGCAGTTGTTCTTTGGTACCTGGTTTATCTTTTGTAACGATGGGAACTAAATCAATACCATGATTCTTTATGCACGAACGTTCTCAATCTTGTTACAGAATTCTTATAAAATATTCAGAAAACCGGGGGGAARACAGCAAGAGTTGAAGGGTTCAGATTATTTTCTCAGCTCTTTGAAAAATATCCCAGAGCGTTTTTGCCTGGACGGTGTTAGCTCAGGGATGGGAATAATCCATGGAATTGTACAAATCCCGTGGGTGAGCAGAGGTTTGCATTCACAATGACCCTTGTTTCAGCAGGCCGTGGGCTGGGGGAGGCACCCCAGCAGGCAGAAGTTGTGGGCTCAGTGGAGCAGACGTGATTTGAGCAGGCAGTGGTGCTCCTTGTGTCCCTCGAGGTTCACGCTTTGGATAACGCCGGAGCTTCGGAGCTGCCGTGGCCGTGTCCTCCCCACGAGGCATCAGCGCCCAGCTGGGGCTCACACAGTGACATGGGGCACACACAGTGACACGGGGCACACACAGTGACATGGGGCACACACAGTGACATGGGACACACACAGGGACATGGGGCTCACACAGTGACACGGGGCTCACACAGTGACATGGGGCTCACACAGTGACATGGGGCTCACCTGAAGCCTGCCCTGGGATTGAACTTTCCCAGATTCTGCATTGGGACACACAGTCCAGGATCACTGAGGCTGGAAAATGTGGGGAATGTTGTTGAGGAATGGCTGCCGAGTAAAGGAGGACATGATGAGGTTCAGCTAATTTAAGTAGAATTCAGCTAGAGGGGACTTCTGGGACATTGTGTCTTTGGAGCCTGCTGTTACACAATAGCAAGAGGCAAATGAGGATGTAAGAAGGATAAAATTATCGAGAGAAAGAGGAACTGTAACCGCAAGTGCATACATGAGGGTGCTTTTGCAATGTGGGGGGCTGATCGTTATTATTAGCCAAAGACGAAGTCAGCAAAGGTATGAAGAAATGCAACCGCAAGTGGGCACATAGGGGTGGGATTGACCRKTATTGYATKGTCCAATGATGAGCTATGCTTTTGCAATATGTATGAGCTTATTATCTTGATTATAAAAGGGCAGAGGTCCCAAAATAAATTTGAGACTTGCTGATCATCATTGGATGTGCATGTCTTCCTTCGATTCTTACAACAGGAAAAGCTCTCCCAGCCCTGGAGTCCAACCTGACCCATTCCCACCTTGTGGACCAAACCAAATCACCAGGTCCCAGTTCCAGTCATTCCCTGAACCCCTCCAGAGATGGGGGCTCCTCCACCTCCCTGCTCTYCTCCAAAGCTCTTTTTAAACTCATATTTATTCTCTCCCAACTTACTCATAAGCTGAGTTTAAATATGTGCTTAAAACAAAGCGTTTTAAAACAAGCATCTGCTGCTGTAAGGAAGGGAAAACAAGTTTTCCTGGGAGTGGGAATCTAATTTGTTATCACCTGTCTTAGGTACTTAGAGAACATGATTTGTGGCCTACATGAAAAATGGAGCTGTTTCATGTAGTAAAGCTCAATTTTGTACTTCAAAGAGCACATAATTTCGTAGCTGCTTCTCAGAATAATAGAATTCCACTTTATTCAATTATTTATGTTTTATATTTGAGCTTACTCTTTAGTTAGTAAATTAAGTTGTTTTATTTATTATTCTGTTAAGCAGAATAATGTTATTATTTCTGTTTCTATTAACTCCAATTCTTGAATTCAGAAAGGGTTCCTGGGGTCATCTTCTTCTTCCCTCACTCAGAGCACAGCTGATTTTGAAGTTGCTGTAGCTTCCTCAAATTCCTTATGCTTTTCATTATTTATTTCCAAGAATGAAACTCCACAGCCTCTCTATAAATGAGACACCTGTAAAACTCTTGGTCCAATTCYTCTTCTGAAGAGCTCAGTGCTGCACCAAGAGGGTCACAGAAACCTTGCCTTGTACCAGGAAAGGTTTATTTTTGATGGGCAGTACAGTTCAGGAGAGGTAAGTCAGCTAAATACAATTTATACTGCAAAATTCATGCCTTTATCGATGAATTGAATGACCTGTCACATGGAAGCTACTTGGTTCTTTAGGAGAGTCTATAAAGGACTTCATGGGGGAATTTATTGAATCCTGCATTCATGAAGACCAACAGAATATTTTGAATCTTTCCCTGGTTTTTCCAAGCAGAAATACTTCTTTAGGAAATGATTCATTGGTCCTTAATGCTCTCTAAAAAAACCCACATTGCCTTTTCATCCAGAGGGAGCCTCTTATTTCGCCTTTTGGGTGAAAGCATTTAGCCCTGTGCACACAAAGCCTTAAAAAACGATGGGCCGGGCCTGTCCCACATGTCTGCAACAGTTGTGGTTTTATTCCTTTAGTTTTTAAGGAATTTGTAGCTTTGTCTTCTCCCTTGTGGCAGCCTGATCACTGTTTTCATGTYTTTCACATCAGGTCAGTGTTAAATCCAGCTGCTACATCTGGAACCCTTCCTCTCTCAGGAGAGCAGAGAGTCTGACACAATATTGTGGGGTTCAAGGGTGCAGGAATTGTGGAATTCATATACATGCAAAACATAAGCAAAACTAAATTTAAAGACTGTGACAATAACTCTGTATTTACAATTAGGACAGATTCCAGTGTAAGGAAAAATCCTGGATTTTAGGATAGACTATTTTGGTTTGACATTYGAAGAACTATTATTTTTCCTTTCTTTTCCATGCCTCTATAGTTTCAGGAAAAGAAAGTAGAAAGGTAAGATGGGTAAAGAGGCACCAAAGGATGGTGGTGGTGTYGTCAGCTAAAGGCCAGTGTCCACAAAAGGGGTTTCAGTTCTATTTTTTGGATAAAATTCACAAAACACATTTAGGTTTGATCTAAATGAGTTTTGGGTGGTCAGGTGAGCTGGTGATTGTCTGACCTCCATCCAACCCCTCCTGTCCTTGGTGTATTTCATACAGAATATGTTTTGCTTTGTCAAACCTCTAGATCTGATCAWTTTATGCTGGTATTGATGCAATGTGCAGCCACTGCCCTGCAATAGGTGCTGCAATAAAATGCCTGTAAAGCAGTGGCCAGTTCTTCTCGCTGCACTGGCTTCTCCCTCACCTGAAGGGCTGCTGGTTTTATATTCCATGTTTTTTACAGGATTAGCCCTGGTTGCTGGGATGATTTCCGCTCACTGCAGCTCTGGCAGTTGCACTCTTTGGAATTAAATTGMCACCATTTTCTGCTGTGGGAGACATCGGGGCTGTGCACTGCGTTGCTTTTGAGCTGAATGTAACCCTGGGATAAACTCAGATTTGTTCCAGTGCACACCTGAAGGTCTCAGAGAAATCAAACCACCCAAACTCCCCCGTGCACCAGGATTTCACTCCAGGATAACCTCTTCCCATRACTTCTGGAGTCCTGAGCAGCAGCAGGAGAGTGAAAGGCTCAGCTCCTTTGCTCTCTTCCTCCTTCACAGGCTTTGCAGGAGCCAGGATTCTAGAAAAAAAGAAGCCTCACCCAGCGCCTTCCTTCAGGTAATGACACCTAATTAGGGTCCCTGTTACATTTCAGAGCCTTAGCCAGATGGCAGAAGGCTTCCAGTGTTTTTTCATGAAGAATTAAAACCACAATGTTTGGAACGATGGTTCGTTTAGACACGGTTAGACTTCTTACAGAAAATAATAAAAMCCCCCCAACAGATAAAGAAGGCTACCTAAGGTCATTGCTATGGCTTGATTGCATCCCATTTCTCTTTATTTCACAAAGTCTTTGCCCTTCTGATCCTGTGAAAGGCAGAACAGGGTTTATATGTACTTTTTTATGTTCCTTTAACAAAACCCCAAACCCAATTGTTTTCCCTTGAAGTGAATCCAGACTGTTTGAAATCCTTTCTGTGTCTCCCCAGTGATGAAAACCCACTCGGAAGGAAYCCTTTGCTTCTCTTTTCCAGGTGTCTTGCTGGTGTTTTGGGGTTTGTTTGCCTTTTTAGCTGCATTCATCCCACATTCCTGAGCTTTTTGTGGGAGGTCAGCCTTGAGAAGAGAAAGTTCCATGGAGACCTCAGAGCCCCTTCCAGTGCCTAAAGGGGCTCCAGGAGAGCTGGAGAGGGATTTTGTACAAAGGATGGAGTGACAGGGCAAGGAGGAATGTGTTTAAGCTGCAGGAGGACAGGGTTGGATGGATATTGAGCAGGAATTGTTCCCTGTGAGGGTGGGGAGGCCCTGGCACAGGGTGCCCAGAGAAGCTGTGGCTGCCCCTGGATCCCTGGCAGTGTCCAAGGCCAGGCTGGACACTGGGGCTTGGAGCAGCCTGGGACAGTGGAAGGTGTCCCTGTCCATGGCAGAGGTGAAATGAGGTCTTTGAGATCCCTTCCCACCCAGACCATCCCGGAATTCCACAATGATTTATCTGCTAAAAGGCGTCTCTGGGCAGCCCTGACAATCTCCGTGTGTTTTGTGCACATTGAGCTCATCAGGAGTAGATTTTCTCCCTCTCTTTAAATCATGGTTCTCCTTGCAAGCTTTCACTGTGCAATATTTTGTGTTTAAACCCAGCCTGATTCCCTCAGGACCCCATTCATCACAGCTGGCTGTTGTCACAACTGCTGTAACTCTGCCAAGCTGTCACCTTTGTCACGTCAATGTCCCCGAAGGTGGTGGCACCCATTGCCTGAAGACAAGAAAACACAGTGTTCAAAGACCCCATCCAGGAGCAGGACATGCCATGGCTTTACAACCTGGAGTAKCTGTGCTGTGGGAGAATGTCATGGTTTTACTTGGTCCAATTTTTGGTGGTGGGGGGATGGGATCAAGAAGCAGCACGTTCCCGGCCTCATGAAACTTTTAAAAGATACTTTTAACAGCAAAGGAAGCATTTATTTCCACCAYGGAAATATTAACGGCGTTTGGATATTTACTCACAGCAAAAAGCATCTTATTTACTGCAGAGCTAAACTGGCCCAAGTTTTATTGTGTCTTAAAAAACAAACTAAATAGATACCAAAAAGCAAGACTCAATAGCATAATGATCAAACCTTTTACAGTTTGGATTTTCTTGAGGGGGAAAAATAAATCGTAAAATAGATTTAAAAATAGAGGCTTTCCACTATATTTGAGTGCTACTGACCTGAGACAAACCCTGCCYCGGAAAGGAACTGCTGGAAACTTTCAAATACCTTTTAATAGGTGAAGATTGTGAGATTATTTGGGGAATAGAGTTATTTAATTTGAGAATGATRTAAGAAATTTACCCCATATCACTCCACCTTTTGTTTACAACACTCACCTCAGTGTTTTCTGCTTCAACTGGATATTGAGACAGTTCTCTGCTGGTTTTTCCTGATGCTTAGTAAATGTTGCCCAGTCAATAATTCCTAGACAGCAAAGGCACTGGTGGCTGCCACTGCCTACCCTCCCCTTCAGCAGTAAAGAAGCTGTATTTTATAATTATAATCTAGGTTAATATTAGTATTTATTTTACTATTTTATACTTTCAAACGAGCTTGATCACATCTCTTGGATGAGTTCATAAGGTCTTGGAACACAACAAATGGGATTAGAAGATAAAACTGTTCTGTTTAAGCACTACTAAACTCATGCCTTGTTCTAACTTTTCGGTTTTTGGTTTTTTTTTATCTCAAAGCTCTTTCTCAGCCAAGACATAACTGTGAGTACTTGAGTGATAAAACCAGAGCACTCTGAAGATGTATTCAAGCAGCAGGCAGGTGCTTCCCTTTATTAATATATGGGGCTTGTCAGAAGTACAAGACTACAAAAATTGGCTTGCTTTGATGTATTGAACTGTTTCAGAGAAATATTGCGCCAGCAATTTCCCCTCCCTTGGCCTCGGGAGAAAGTGTCTGTCTGGAGTGGTTCTGGGAAGGAGGAAAAATTCTCTCCCAGCTCCAGAAGGCTGTGCCTAAGGAACTTTGGTGTGTGGGGGTGAGCAAAGCTGACCTTCCTTTATGATGTGCTCTTTTCTAAATGGGGATGACAGATCTTTGCAAAGAATTATTTTTCCCGGTAATGTATCAATGGAAGGAATTCAGTCTTTGAGTCTTGTTCAGATTGGGGAATTGCTATGGATCAGATACACTTCCTTATCCATGGAATTCCTATGGATCACATGTACTTCCTTATCCACAAGGTTCGAGCAGCTGTGCCTCCTGTGATTGTCCAACATGGACAAGATTGTCCTGATCACTAAATAATTCCCTTTTCCTGTCCCTTCCATGCCATGAAGTGTGGCTGTAGGTGATGGACATTTCCCCAGCTTCTCTCCCGTCTTGTTCTCCTTCTGACCCTCTCAGTTTTTAAGCACTCTGCCACTGGGTTGTGCMGGGGAATATATTGCTGTCTGATGGGATTGAAGTGGATTAAGAACTGTCTGAGTGATCCAATCAAAGCGATTAAAAACTCGGAAAGTCGGCCCTGTGCTGCGTCGGGCTTTGCCTCCGGCGATAAGAAAGGAAATTCTAAATGCTTRTTGAGAAGAGCGTTCTTCATGTTTGCCATTTGTGCCAATTTGCGGGCTGTTCTCCTAATTAATCATCCCTTTAGGGTGCGGTTTAGCTCCCGACAATTGCTGACACGAAACCTGCACCCTCCAGACCGTGCGGGTGGTGGTGTCGGAGGAAGGATGGGATGCGGCCGTATAAATGCATTCCGCAGCCTTTGAAATGAATAAATGAATTCCCCAGCGCTTCAATCACTCTTCCCCGCTCCAGGCCAAAGCCAAACATTGTTCTTACTCGCTGCGAGTTTCATTTGCCAGCGCTGTGATATTAAACTAACCAAGATTCCATTACACGGGGCGTATTGAAATGAAATACGATGGAAATGGAGATKGTCTAACCCTCTGCATGAAATGAGTGTCGTCTGGAAGGGAAGGTGGCTGTGCTAAACGCTGTTATCTCTCGACGGTGTCAGCTCCTTGCTTCCCTTTGTGCCGGGAAAAAAAAAAAGAAAAAGAGAAAAAGTGGTGACCCCCTCTTGAGTGAAGCCTCAACAAACACGAATTTGATTATAAAAACAGGAGGAGTTTGTAAAGCTCTTCCCTGCTGCGTGCAAGACACACCCGGGGTGGGGAACAGACCCTTCTTCCCTATAAAAGTGTTTAAATTACGCAGTAATTAGCTGGAATTTCTGAACAGGCTTTGACACAAGGACTGGGGCCAGGCAGAACTCTCAGGAATGGGTCAGGCACTGCTTTGCAAAGTTAGGCTCCTTTTGTTCTCCCTCTCCTGGTGCTGARTGTCCTGAAGGATTTTCCTGGTTTGTGCTGGAGATCACCTTTCCTGGCCGCATAAAAATATAGCTTTGATTTCACTTGAAATCAGGAAATTGAACATTCCCACCTCTGGGTAAAAGAGTGCAGCTTATGGATATTTTGTGTCGTTTGGGTTTTTTCTTTTTCTTTTTTTTTTTTTTTTTTCCCCACTTGTGTCACTCACAAAAATGCTTCTCCAGCCATGAGTAAAGGCATGGGGAAAGGTAGAGTTTAATTCCTCTCCTCGGTTTCTTAGCTAGTTCGAAATAAATAAAGCACCCAAACTCGTTGGATTTTGTCCAAAGTCTCTGAAGATCTCACTGTGCTCCTGATTTCACTCTCCTTGATCCCAAATTTCAGAGCCTGTGAGATCTGACTCTTAATTTTTGCCTGTATTTCAATATGCAGAGTATTAGGTTTTGGGTTTTTTTTTGACAATAATGTGTTCTGGGAGGATTTTTTTGTGTTTTCCTCAGCTCTATCTGGTGGTRTTGTTCAGTAAGTGCTGTCACACATTACCCAAATCAATGGGATCACAAAGGGGGAATTAGCAGTGCCAAGTAGGTAATTTCCCTAATTGATTGGCATTGTCATGGAAATGAATGTGTTTGTTGTGGGGTTCTACTCCAGGTGTTCCTCGGGAGGATGGTTTGGGACAGAATGGGCTCCTCTGGAGATCCCCTAGGGCTTGCCTTGTTTGAAAACTCCCAGTTTAAGGGAGTTCACAGGGAAAATCTGAATGTGACTGAAACATAACTCTGGAGTGTAACAGAATGAATGCCGTGGAAAAAAAACCCAAGTTTTCGCGAGTTTCTGGGGAGCAGCTTCCAGCTTGGGGGCTCCTGCTCTATTCACGGGAGCCTCGTTCAGGCCACGAAATCACCATCAGTTCATGTGATTTCTTTAATGTGCAACAAATAATGATGTGTTCCACCATCGTTTTTTGTCCTCGGGAGACTTTCCTCCTTGTGCTCAAAAATTCCTCCAGAATATTGTTTTGAGGTATTGTTCTCCTAGAAACCAGGCTCAGCTCAGGCTTATGTTGCACTGAGCTGTTACAGACAAAGATTTTTAATTAGGATATAATGATTTTGTGTACAAGACACCGATTTGGGATGGGAGAGGTGTCGATTCTGCTGCCGATTCCATCGTGGACCTGATGTTTACTCATAGAYTAATTACTTCATTGTGTCTGTGTTTCCTCTGCCTTGTCTCTCATACACTGTAAATGTTTTAGGGATTGAGATTTTTTTCCCTACTGAATTGTATGAACCAACCACAAGGCAACCCTGATCTCACTGAGGGCTTCAGCYGTTCCTATGTAACATTTATAACACTCCTGATTAATAATATATTCCAGATGAGCTTCCGAAAGCCCAGCTTTGGAAGTTAAACCAGTCAGCAATTTCTGAGATTCAGATCTTTAAAGAAAAAAAAAATCTAATAAATTGATTTCTTTGTGTTGCGCTGTTGACATTGTGGCAACTCAGYTCCCAATCCTGTAATGACTTCTCTGCAAACCTGAGTGTACTGTTGAGCAGTTTCTGCTCATGTTTGAAATGGAAAGTGCATGTGAGCTGTTGAATTGGAAGAAAACACAAAAACCCAGATTCTTTTCATTGTTTTGAAATGCTGCTTTGTGTTCTGGCATACAAATCTTTGCCTTGTACAAAGGATTTGTGTCTCCTGACCTTTACTACAATGAGTTCTTGCATGTGCTCTKTGTTTACAACCCATTGATACCAGCACCTGAAACCAGGTATTTTGGGTGAAAATGCTGTCATGTTCTCTGTGCTGGCTGTGAAATATGGAATCCGTGTCACTTCGGGCTTCTTTAGTGTCTTTAATTATGTGCAAGCCCAAAATTAATGAGCCAGCTCTCTGCATGTGAAAGRAGTCAGCAGTTTTTGGGTCTTTCTGCACGAACACTTCACAGATTCTGACTGAGGTTAGGGAGCTACTGTGCCACAAATTAATCTCGTTCTGCAGGGGATGTCTGAGGAAATTAGGTGATTACTCTCTGAGAGTGCCARTTTCTCTGTGGTGTGAGAAGTCTCTAACAGCAGCACTGTGAGAAACCAGCTCAGAGGAGCTGCCTGGTGCTGGGTGAGACAAATCCCCTCATGGTGGGGAATTCTGAGGGGTCAGGTCTGGGTGCTCAGGGTGGAGCAGGAAATCTGCCTTCACGGTTCTGTGAAACGTTTCCTTCTGTGGCAGCACCCAGAGTTTTCCTGCATCGTCAGGAAGGCAAATTTTGTGTTTCAAAAGAAAGGAATTTAAAATGCTTCAGAGATTCTTTGCCCTAATGAATGTGATACCCTGAGGGAGGCAGGTAAATACATTTTTGGGGTTTTTTATGTCTATAATTATTGTTTCTGCTCTGGATGATCTGAAACACTGGAAGAACCCTTGTAAACCCTCTGTTATTGTTTTGACATCAAATATTAGAAGAAGGGTTAACTCTGAGTATAACTMACCCAGAGAGGCAGGGCTTTGGAAAAAGTGTGCAATTTCTTCTTAAGAACTAATATGTGRAGTCAGATTACTTTGTGGAGCCAGAGTTAGGAGTAATAACTTACAAAACCCCCAAGAAATGGCAATCACACAGGTCTGAAGAGCCCCCAGCACAGGGTGACTTGGCCTGAGKGGCACTGAATGAAGCACTCACTGGCTTTTTGTGATGCCACTGCGTGGGGCCATTGCAAATTCAGATGTTTCATCCCCAGGCCAGTTCTTCTTTGTTAATATTTGCTTTCATCTTGCATGGGAACAAAAAGTTTTAAATATTTGCAGAAAGCAGAGGCCTTTAAAAGATGCCTGAAACACTTTGCCTTGTTCTCATGGTAATTCAGACCCACCTGCACTGTCTGATATCTGCTCTGAGCACGGGTTTGACTCTTGGGAGATCCACCAGCCACAGAATCAACTGGATTCCCCCAGCTGTGGAATCAGCAGTGCTGGCTTACATCTGCATCAGGTCAGGGCTGGGTTTTTACTGTAGGGTAAATCTTTACCTTTTGTTGGTTTTTTTTTGTAGAACCACAGAATGGTTTGGGTGAGAAGGGACCTCAAAGATCAATTTACAGTCCCCTGCCATGTCAGGGACACCTTCCACTGTCCCAGGCTGCTCCCAGCCCCAATGTCCAGCCTGGCCTTGGACACKGCCAGGGATCCAGGGGCAGCCACAGCTTCTCTGGGCACCCTCAGGGTGCCAGGGGCTCCCCACCCTCCCAGGGAACAATTCTGTCCCAGTGTTCCATCTAACCCTTGYCCTGTCACTCCTGATCCTGTGGCCATCCCTCCCAGGACACTGCGGCCACTGCTCTGTGCACTGCCCAGAAAATGCCCCTGGGAAAGTCAGCCCTAGGAATAAACCTGGCAGGCAAACTGGAGTTTAGTTAAGCTGAAATGCCAGCCTAAGGATGATGGACAGTGCTTGGTGTCYATCCTGAGCAGGCTGGGACCTGCTGCAAGAGGAGCTGTGTAAGGCTGGGATGAGCAACATTCCCAGAAAACAGCATTGCCAGAAAACAAACATAAGGGTGAAATGTCTTAAATAAGCCATCCTATCATGGCACCAAGTGAATAACAGCCTGGTGGTGACTTCAGTTGAAGCTGTTTGGGGTTTTGTGCCATTCCATTTTTCCCARACTGGTTTACCTTCGAGTTAAACCACCCTAACCTGTGCCCTAGGAAAATCAKACCCGTTTTATTAAAATTCAATTCTCCTTGCACTTTTCCTGTTATTTCAAATATCTCTGCTCTTTGGACAGACCCCAGTTTCAGAGATCCCTTGGGATGTTTGCTGGAGGAGGGGGATGGAGTCCTCTTTAGCCCCTCCTCATGTGCTGACTGCAGTMAGGGTTTGGGATTTCATACCAGAACCCCAGACAAATGCAGCTTTGCTTGAGGTGGGTAAATGTGGTCTGAGTGTTGTCTCTGAACCCAACTGGGGCTGTTCCATGGACAAACCAGGGCTGGCACCTCCTGCCACAGAGGTGGCAGTGTTTGGGCCTGGCCCCTGGCAAGGTGACAGGAGAGTGACAACCCCAAAGGTGGCCCTGTGATCACCAGGCAGAACCCACTGAGCAGCCACAGCCCYGGTGTGATCACAGCACTGGGGGAGAGAACCTGACCTCAGAGACATCTGCTCTGATTGCCCTAATGGATTTGATGTGTTTTCAGCAAAAATGATGTTTTGCCACCGGGAAAACACTGAGTTGGAGAATTTCTGCCTGGCACGAGGCRCAAGGAGCTCCTTCATTTAATCAAATGCTTGTCAGGCACACTTCACACATCTCTCACAGCAATTAAAGGAGCCATTTTCCTGGAGTAAGGAAGGCTTTGGGTTAGACATGATTTTAAATATAAAATATGACATGTTTTGTCAAGAGTATCTTTAAAATGACAGTCTTGCTTTATGCTCGATTTTGTCTCTGTGACTGACTGGTGAGAACTGAGATAACTTTTAGGGCAATAATTTAGCATGTTTTTAATTAGTTTGCTATTTGCATCTGATATTTCTCTCAATTGAAAAATGCTAGAAAATATTTTCTTTTTCCTGCCGAAGGGCTACATATCAAAATTCAGACACCAACACGGAAAGGTGCAGTACATTTATGACCTTGTGTGATTAGTGATCTCTGAATCTAATCTTAAGGTACTTTAATGGACTATAATTATCTACAGTGTATAGTTACTGCCTTTCCTGAGATTGATTTAAAATTGCCTCAGGAGGCAAGTGCTGTGTAATTATCTGATAAGAACTAAACTTGATACTCTGACTGGAAACTTTTGGAAACACAAAAATAAATATAGTTTAGGACAAAATATTCTGCTGGCCAGCTTCAGAAATGAAATCTGTTCTCCCAGGCTGTCTCTGCRGTGACGGATAAAGAAGAAAAGGGGAAAAGCTTGCAACCATTTTTGAGATATCAGCCAATTCAGCAAATTTAGGGGAAGGTGGGCTTGTCCTCTGCCACAGATGTTCTTACAGAACCATGAGCAGAAGAGGGGAAGCTGGAGGAGAAAGAAGTGTGAACTCCTCTGACCCAGATACTGAGACAACAAGGTTTTGTATTAAACAAGGTGCTCAGGACGTTCTGTCCATGGAAATTGGTGACTCCAGGAAGGGAGGGAGGCTTTGCCAACTTTCTGTGAGTTGTCCCTGATGCTCTGTGCTGGAGTTTCCAGGAGAACACAAACCCCATACTGGGGGGACATTGTCAGTGGAGGTGGTGACACCAGTGCCAATTTACAGCTCCACTAAATTAATCCCTTTTTTTATTTATTTATGTATTTATTTATTTATTATTATTTAACACACAGCACTGACAGTGCTGCTGAGTGTGGCATGCTCTAGGGAAATCAGACCCAGTTTTAAAAAATTCAATTCTCCTTGCACTTTTCCTATWATTTCAAAYATCTCTGCTCTTTGGACCTACTCCAGTTTCAGAGATCCCTCGGGAAGTTTGCTGGAGGAGGAGGATGGAGCTCTCTTTAGCCCCTCCTCGTGTTCTGACTGCAGTAAGGGTTTGGGATCTCATATCAGATTAGTGAGATGTCATCTCAAGGAATGATTGATTTTGGTTTTCGAGAGGAATATGAGGGTCCAGAGAACAGGAGCCTTCAGGGTGATCTTCAAGATGCTGCTTTTTTGATTTAGGCTTTTTCTGTTCTTTTTGATTGGGTTGAAAAGCTGTGCTTGGGCAAATGGGGTGTGCAGATGGGCCAAGCTTTCCATATTCAGTTGTGCCTCATTGTCCAAAATGAATTGAGGAGGTCTTTTTTATCTCCTGCAGTCTTCTCAAACTGTCAGAGATAATTTTCTAACACAAAGGCTGTTGCATGTTCCTCAATGCACCTAAATTTTGGACTTTTTAAATGAGGAATGAGTAAAATCACTCCATGGAGTTGGTTTCCCAAGTATCCTGAAGTGGTTTGATGGTGCAGACAGGAGGCAGTCCCTATGTACTTGATGGATAGGAAAAGTTCCTCAAGTGTAAGAAGCTGAAAGATGAATATATGTTGACTGGAAAAATTGAAGGAATAAAATGTGAATGGAGTTTGGAGCCTTCTCACCAAAATTCCACAAAGCAGCAATCAGGGAGGGGGGTGTTCAGTGGAGAAGTGAAGGAAATGTAAAGGGAAAAAGGCAACACAAAAAGGGACAAAAAGGGAAATTAACTGGCAATATGATGTGGAATCYCAAAACACTGAGAAACAACCAAAGCTGGCAGCAGGATTTTCTCMTGTAGTTTTGGGAGACAAAACCTTCACAGGCCCACTGGAAGATGGAGGTGATAAAATCTCTAACAGTGACTCAGAAATGGCAACACGATGAAATATTCAGGAAGAATGACATTCCACATCACAGTCCACATGTCATCTGAGCATTTCCAGCTTGGGCAGCACGACATCAGCTGCAGATCTAATATGT
The DNA here is from genome assembly GCF_030028575.1 of Malurus melanocephalus. Taxonomy (NCBI): domain Eukaryota; kingdom Metazoa; phylum Chordata; class Aves; order Passeriformes; family Maluridae; genus Malurus; species Malurus melanocephalus. Next base: position 141,409 of record NW_026624064.1, on the reverse strand, counting down.
TATTCAATTAATATGGAATGAGGGGACGGGAATAGAACGATCAGGAGAACACGTGGGTTATGGAAATAGACCCTGAACTTGTTCAATCATGAGGAGACTACAAATGGTGGCAAAGGAACTGGTGAGCTTGATATACTCAGTTCAGTAGACTTTTGTAAGGCATTTAACCCAGYCAGCTTGACATTCTGTGAAAGAACGAGCGATGCCATGTCAGGGAAGCTCACAGTAATTGGATTGAAACCCGACTGACACAGCTCAAGATGTCGTTACTGCAGAACAACCGTCAGATTTTTTTTCTGATTTTTCTCTCCCCAGAGCTGAAGTCTGCCTGGATTAGGAGTAGGCAGAAGTTATTGAATATTTTTATCTAGAAGCAGGGAAAACTCAATGCAGATAAAGCGTGGAGATGACAGAGGGCTGRTGAAGTGGTAAATAATGAGGAGGCTTGGGAACAATCTAGAAAGCTTGACAAGTCAGCCCACTCAGAATGAGTTTGTTTTAACATCATCCAAGTCAGGACAGGCAAGGTTTGTATCTCCTTTTATGTAACAATTGTTAAAAGCAAGATAGTGTGCAGGTGTGTAAAATCCTGAGCGAGCTGGGGTAGTGGAAATTGTCCCTGCTCATGGCAGGGGTGGGGCTGGATGGGCTTTAAAGCCCTTTCCAACCCAAACCATTCTGGGCTTTAAAGAATGCTACCCCTTATCCCTTTCTGTTCCCTGTGTAGAGAGCTCTCCATGAACTTCTCCAATGTGAGTCCATCCCAGCAATTCCATCTGCCCAGTAARTCCTTTATTTCCTTCCTAAATCTGTTATCCCAGAGGGGYTACCATCATTCCCGCTGGGCTCAGCCTTGGCCAGCGGCGGGTCCATCCTGGAGCCAGCTGAAATTGGCTCTGCTGGACACTGGGTAARCTTCTGACTCACAGCAGCCTCCCAAAACCTGGCCATGCCACCCCAGCACAGCWGAGAAGGGCTGGGAGAGTTCAGAGAGGGATTTGAGGGACAAAGGGGATCCTTGACATGGTGGCACTGCTGGATGTTTGGTGACACTCTGCACTCGGAGGTAAGCCAGCACGAGAAAAGGATCCCTGACCCCTTCCCAGTCAGTGGAAATGTCCCTGACCCCTTCCCAGTCAGTGGGAAATGTCCCTGAATTATTCCAAATCGATGAGGAAATGTCCCTGACCCCTTCCCAGTCAGTGGGAAATGTCCCTGACCCCTACCCAGTGAGTGGGAAATATCCCTGAATTATTCCAAATCTATGAGGAAATGTCCCTGACCCCTACCCAGTCAGTGGGAAATGTCCCTGACCCCTACCCAGTGGGAAATGTCCTTGAATTCTTCCCAGTCAGTGGGAAATGTTCCTGAATTCTTTCCAGTCAATGGAAATGTCCCTGACCCCTACCCAGTCAGTGGGAAATGTCCCTAAATTATTCCAAATTGATGAGGAAATGTTCCTGACCCTTTCCCAACCCATGGGGAAATGTCCCTGACCCCTTCCCACCTCAGGGTCCTGACAGGTGGTCAGTGGGGCAGTGGGAATGTTTCCCACAGATGCTCAGTGTGCTTCTGAACTCTGGCTGAAGTTTTCACTGCAGCACTGATCCGAGCAGAACCGCTAGATTTTTGTCCTGGATATATAATTTACCGGCTGTTTGGAAACAAATGTCACTTGCTTTTTGTGTTTATGGACAGCTGGGGACCATGAGGCAGCTGTTTAAAGAACTGTATTTACTTTTGGATGTAAACAAAATATTAAAGTGCCCTGCAGGAATCTCTGTGCTCACACAAACAGCTCATATTCTATATTATTTATATGTGAGAGTGTGAGGGTTGCTGCAGCTTGTCTCTGTCTGATGCACTAACTCTCCCTATGTGACAGCTCTCTCTGGATGGAGCAATCTGCAGAGAGTGGACAGGCAGTTGCTGCAGRGCCACTCCAAAGATGTTGTTAAGAAAAAAAAAGTCTTTTTTTCTGTCCTCTTAGATGAGGAAGATGAAAGAAAAAATCTCCTCAAACACAAACTTTTTTTTTTTTTTTGCTAGCAAAATCTTGGTAGCTTTTCCTCATGAAAGAATGATGGAAAATTAAAATAGGAGCTTTGCATAACTTGGAAGGACATGATGGGAAGCTGTAGCTCTGATAAACTGCTCTCCTTACTCACGATGAGCAGTGGCAGATGTACTTTCTCTCAGCCTGTCACAAGTGCTCAAATGCAGCCTTAAAATTCTCCCTGAGCCACCCCGACCTCTATGTCTGGTGGGGACATTGCCACTGACTTGAGAGCTGTTCCTGTTTATTTTAAAAATGCAGGGAAGAGAAGACCCTCTCCTGGAAGGTTAATTAGAGTGTTCATGGTGCCTTATCAGGCTTACCTAAAGCAGAGGCTGGACAGAATTGAGAGAATCCAAAGCAGTTCTATTTATTGCAGCGCCTTCAGGTGCATTCAGGGCAGTCCCAGCCCACCCAGGGGCTGCACCCACAATGGACAATGGCTCACGGGTTTTTCACCCTTTCTCAGNAGCCAGGGGCTGCACCCACAATGGACAATGGCTCACGGGTTTTTCACCCTTTATCAGTTTTGTCCATTTGCACATCGGGGCTGAATCCTCCAATTRCAGCTGCAGCCAATGCAGTCATTCACTCCAACTTGGCTCCCCCAATTCTCTGCTGGTCCCATCTCTTGGGGTCTGGCACAGTGAGGTGTCCTTGAGTTTGGGGCTGCAGAGGAATTGTTTTGTGTAAAAATGGGAGAGCAGGAGCTCAGCACTGTSTGTGGAGTCTGGAGTTAWMCACTGAAGAATTCCAGGGTTACAGAGACATGGAAATAGAGAAGCTGAAATYCTRAGRCATCATTCAAGGCTCTGGACTGTGATYCCCGTTCTCCCTGAATGGTTCCATGTGCCATTCCCTGCTCCAGCCTCTCCCAGGGATGTCTCTGGGCCTGTCAGAGGCCTTGGAGACACGTCCTTGGAATGCAGAATGACAAGGTGTCACTTTGGCTGGGAATTCTTGCCAGCAGCTGTGCAGATGTGTCAGGGACACAGGAGGGGCTGGAGTGAGGAGCTGATCTCTGCTTCCCGAGGGTTTGTTCTGGAACAGGGTGGGGATGGCCCATGGGTGTCCTGAGCCTTTCCTGCCTCATCCCACAGGGATGTTGGCTTTCACCTCTGCAAGAATTAATATGGCATTGAAGTAGCCGTCAACTCACTTAAATATGGGGTTTTTTTTGGAATGTTTGCAGCTTCTGTTGAGGTCASAGTGTTATAGGTGCACACTTTTCTGGGGCATCCCAGTATTTCTGGCTCAGACTGAGGTGGTGTGGTGGGATGGAGTTGATTTGATGAATCCATGCTGATGCCTTAGGATTTCAGCTTCTCTATTTCCATGTCTCTGTACCCTGGAATTCTTCAGTGGATAATTCCAGACTCCACACACAGTGCTGAGCTCCTGCTCTCCCATTTTTACACAAAACAATTCCTCTGCAGCCCCAAACTCAAGGACACCTCACTGTACCAGACCCCAAGAGATGGAAACAGCAGAGAATTGGGGGAGCCAAGTTGGAGTGAATGACTGCATTGGCTGCAGCTGTAATTGGAGGATTCAGCCCCGATGTGCAAATGGACAAAAGTGATAAAGGGTGAAAAAGCCGTGAGCCATTGTCCATTGTGGGTGCAGCCCCTGGGTGGGCTGGGACTGCCCTGAATGTCCCTGAAGGCCCTGCAATGAACAGAACTGCTTTGGATTCTCTCAATTCTGTCCAGCCTCTGTTTTAGGTAAGCCTGATTTAGGCATCAGTGCACCCCCCAGCAACACCAACCCTATAAACCTTGGTGTTCTGAGACAGCCTCCGTTCATATTTACTCAGACACATTATAAATTTGGGTGATATCCACAGYATCAGAGGAGAGTTTTTATGATTACATGACACAATGCCAGAAAAAGCCCCAAACAATCCAARGCCTATGAAAATCAGCAGTTTGTGCTGGGAAAAATCAATAAGCAATTTGCCCAGAGAATCCCAAAGAGAACGCATGTTTTTTGAGACTTAGAATAATTTTTGCTTATTGATTCCTAAAATCTCSCAGACAGGGAGAAATGTAAATACAGGGATGCTGCTGCTCTGGAGTTCAGTGGGAGGAGGATCAGGCCYTGAGCAGGCAGCTTGGGATTTGCAGAGGTATGCTCTGCTGCTTAATGAAACTCTTTAATTAGAAAACTTTGTCACAGCCTGGATGTGGCTGGAAGGCAGTTTTACCAAACAGGCTGAGTAATTCCTGCCAAGCATTAGGGCTGATTGGTATTCTCAGCTTGGGAGGGAGAGGAGCAGGGAGAGCACTGATAATGAGAGCAGGGCGGCTCTCGGGGACTCGCCCTTGTGGGCTCAGGGGGAGTYTTTGTCTTTGGAGCAGTTCTGGTGCCTACTGCCACCTGACAAGATAGAATTAAGTTGAAATATGAAAAGCTACGTGTTTTGACTGGCTTTAAGTCAGGCTGTGCAAAGCCAGAGTGCCAGATCATGGCAAACTTAACTCAATGTGGCCATGTGCGTAACCATGTCTACTTTTAAACAGTTTGACTTCATGTTCACATTGATTTTTTAAATTTTCATTTTAAAAGCTTCTGCTGCTATGGAGTAATACTGCTAATTCAGTCTATGCTTCTGATTTTTCCARGTTTCTGATGTTTCTATATTTGAGARAAGTAAAGGAGGCTTAAATTGAGAACTCAGTTTTTAAACTCAATTGCAGCAGAGTTTTAAGTGAAGAAAACCTTTTCAACTTCAGGGTAATTTTCTTGTAAGGACAAACCACACATTTTGCATGTTCTCCTTTATTCACGCTGCTGGATATTAAAGCACAGTTGGGGCTTTCCACAAATGAGATTGACAATTGTTTTATTCTTAAAATGCCAAAGGAAAAAAA
>NW_026624064.1:124669-135373 GCF_030028575.1 Malurus melanocephalus | reverse complement strand
TGGAGGGATGTGTCTCTTGGTCTGTCTGACAGCTGAACCTGGGCACTGGCAGATGCCATGGCCACATGCTCTGGTCCCTGAACAATGTTTGTGCCCTTCACTGGGCTCTCTCTGGTGGATTTTATAAAATTGGCTCCATAGGGTCAGATTTTTTTAAGGAACCAAGTATCTCCTCCAGAAGGAGGGCAAGGATTTTAAAGATGCTCTGTGACTACGGGCACAAACCTGGAGCCCAGACCTGGGCACATGCTCCAGCTGTGCCTCTCCAGTGCTGGGGAGAGGGCAAATTCTCCTTTCTGGAGGTGCTGTCAGCATTCCCAGCCCAGCCCAGGCCTCCTTTGCTGCATGGCCATGGTGTTGGCTCATGTCCAGCCTGGTGGCCATCCTGGCCCCAGCTCCTTCTCTGCCAAGCAGCTTTCAACCTCAGCCTGCCCCTGGGGCAGGGATTTGCACTTTCTTTTATTGCCTTTGTTGAATTGCAGGCCATTCACCCTGGCCCATTTTTCCATCCAGTTGAAGGGTGGCCAGAGCTGCCAGCACATCCAGGGCTCTGCCTGGTGATGGATTGTGGGTGAAGCTGATGGAATGCACTCTAACCCAGCAGCCAGGTCATTTAATAAACTCCTCCAGCAGTATTGGTACCAGTATTGATCCCTGAGGGATGGAGGTTGTACTTGCACATGTCTGTTCTCAAGGAAGATCTGTGGAGCTTTTCCAGGACAGCTTTTCCCTTCCCATTGTGGCTCCTCAGACACAGCAGTTCTGAGATATCAGGAGCCTCTCAGGTGTAAATGGGGAGAGAATTGCKCTGTCCCTTCTCAGGGAGAGAAATTTCAGTCCCTCACAAGGTGTTAACACCACTGAGTCACAGGATAATTTAGGTTGGAAAGGGCGTCTCGAATCGAGTCCAACATTTAACTAATACTTAATCCATTTCTGGTATTTTTAAAGATGTATGAAGATTTTCAAGTAGCCAACCCAGAAAAGAAGAGAGCTCAGCAKCTCCAGGCTCCCAGCTCGCCCTGTCAGATTAGAGAATGGACTATTTACTGCTAATTCAGTCTATACTTCTGCTGTTTCCAGGTTTCTGATGTTTCTATGTTTGAGAAAAGCAAAAGAGGCTTAAATTGATTGGATACTGTGTCTCAGAGCTTTATCCCCGCCCCTGTCACAACAAATAACTTCTGGGAGCCCTATCCCAAGGTTTTGTCATGGAAACATTTGTGTGGGAGAGAATTTTCCTTGAGTGTCTCACGGAGGTAGGGGGTTCAAGACAGAATGAAGCATTTTGTGAGGTAAAATCAGGGCCTTGCCTCTCCACACATGTGACTTWTTGGAGGTAAAGTGTTGCACTTCAGGAAGATTCCAGCTGATTTGGTAGAGTTTTGAAAGAAATTAGAGAATTTTTTTTTTTACGGGTTCCCTCTTACAATAGAAACTTACACTCTGAATTTTAGGAAGTAAGGCACAAAAGAACCCAGCAGCAGTTCTTCACTGAAATGTTTTAAACATATCAGAGTGGTGATTCTGAACTGGAAACCAGGCATATTTCCTATTCCTACTATTGCTGCTCCTAAAAAATCCTATAACTGGGAAATAGGACATGAAACCCTTTYAGCTGAGGCCTTGCAGCTAAAGCCAACTTTCTGATGGAAGAAGTTTGTGCAGAATGGGTAAATCCTGTGTGGGAAAAGAGCTTTGTGCAAGGTAGAAACTCCTCTTGGAGCTTGTGAATGTGTTCAAAGATTTGCCCTGATTTTTGCTGTAAGAGAACAGCAACGATGGCTGAGGTGCTTCTCCTGCTCCTGGAATTGGTATYCCCTCAGCAGAAAAGCTGGTGGTTTAAGAGGATGGATAAAGCTTTATTTTGTACACAACTCCTTTCTGGTGCCTTGTCTGAGGTGGTGCTGGTGGAAAGGATGAGATGAGACAGGACAAGAGGGAGCGGCCTCAAAGTTGCCCTGGGGGAGGGTTAGATTGGATATTGATATATAGAAAATATAGAATGGAAAATATTCTTCACAGAAAGGGTTGTCAAGCAGTGGCAGAGGTCGTGTTCAAGAGGTGGCRTTCACYTCATCCTTGGAGCTGTCCAAGAAAYGTGGATGTGGCACTTGGGGACAAGRTCTAGTGGTGAAYACAGGCACGGTGCYGGGCTGATGRTTGGACTTGATGGTCTTAAATTCTTGTCTTTGTTGTCYTTTGGCTGGTTTTAGAATTCTGARGYYRGCACGGGTAAGGGGATAAAAGRGTTTTYCCTCGGTGTTTAATGGGATCTCGGGTGCACAACTCTCCAAAGGTGGAACACACCGAGATGCACCCCCCATATAACATGGATACAATTCTTAYAGACCTCACAAATGAGCAAATCTGTCTAGAATCATCCAATAAGAAACTCAACAAATGCAGTGATGTCCCYCTRTCCTAAAGAATCCCCCCAGATGAGTCCAGAGCCCAGTTCACACAATGTGTTCCTGAGAAAAGGCTCCARCCAAGGTTGAACCTTSGAGTTTGAGACAGCCCTGAGCTCAGCAGCCCCTGCTGGGGATGTTTGGTCTCTCTGCCCAGCAGGACCCCAAAACTGAGCTGGAATATCAGGCTACAGRAATTACAAAAMTGTAGGCAAAGGGTACCAGGAATACATAAAGGGTACARAAAATTTCTAAAAGGATATCTRAAATATMYAAAARGGTATATAAAAYATGTAAAAGRGTATTGRAAATGAAAAGGCAATAGTCATCAGGCATCATCTTAACAATCCTGTGATTCTAAGAGGTGTCACCCCCATTGCTGTGCCACCTCCTGGAGCTGCTTCCAGGAGCAGAGCCCAACCTGGGCACAGAAGGACACTTTGGAATCAAGATGAGATATTGGGAAGGGATTGTTCCTTGTGAGGATGGGCAGGCCCTGGAACCCTGAGGGTGCCCAGAGAAGCTGTGGCTGCCCCTGGATCCCTGGCAGTGTCCAAGGCCAGGCTGGACAGTGGGGCTGGGAGCAGCCTGGGACAGTGGAAGGTGTCCCTGCCCATGGCAGGGGTGGCACTGGATGGGCTTTGAGGTCCCTCCAGCCCAAACCATTCCAGGATTCTCTGCTCTCAGACAATGCAGAGGAGTGGGTCAGACTGCAGGCATTACTTCAGCTGCTCAGTGCCAGTCCTGGCAGGGCCCCACAGGGTTTATTTTTTTGTAACTCATTATTTATCAGGCTGAACTCGCCCTGTCTGGACACCAAAAGCAGCCTGCAAAGGGAAGAGAAGCATGGCAGAGAATGTTCCAGACTGCAAACCTCAACCAGAAAACCTTTGCAGTTTTTTCTCCTCCCTGTGAAAAGATTTTGTTGTTTTTTTCAGGCTCTGCTAGGTTCTGCCTACAGTTGTCATAATTTTCCTAACCAGTTACAGACATTAGGGAAAAATACCTTGCAAGGATGAGGTAAATGGAAATTTCTCTTGTCTGTCGAGCTCAGTGGGTTGTAAAGGAAAATATTCATAGTATTTATTTCTATTATATTAAAATTGCTGCCTACATCTCCCGGTGCCTTAAAAAACAACAGAAAATTAGATTTTTTTTTTTCCCCCCACATGGCTGGGGTGGGGAAAAAACATCCTGTGGTGTTATGCCTATTTATTTTTTTTTTGTCTTTCCCTTTGTGCTGCTAGCCCAGGCTGTGGCACTTTGCTAAGCAGGGAGCTAAGGCTGCTGATTTGTGTAACACCTGTCATTATTTCAAAGCAGGCCGAGGGCTGTAACAAACCCTCTTTGCCGGGAGAGARGGAGCTGCATTTCACGGATGCCGACGAAAAGCCGGCGTTTTTCTGCCCGCCGCATCCCGCCTGCAAGCGGCGGTGCTGAATCAATCACTGCTGCTCCAAACCTCTCCAGAGCATCCCTCGGTGCCTGGGAACTCACACCAGGGATTCCCCAAGCAGTGCAGCCTCTTCCCCAGGCTGGTTAGCGTCCCTCTTCCCCTTGTTTTTTATTGAGAATGCTTCATGTGCATCATTGCAATAAATGCTTTGCTGTTAAATTTTCTCTAATGTATTTTGGGAGCTGCATAACAGAGAGGTGGCTTCTCTTCTCTCCCCACGCTGCAGAAGGACCTRAAATTTGGAGAACATTTACCTTCTAAAATATATRAAAGGGTGTATAGARGAAAAGGCAAAAATCAGGGTTTTAAAWATTTTWTTGCTTTTCAAGGCAAGGGCTCTCTCATCCATGGGAAAACGATGTTCCCAAGTGGAAGTCCTTCAGTGGGAAGAGGATGAAGTCCCTTCCTCATCCTTGGAGGTGCTTAATAAACACATGGATGTGGTACCTGGGGATGTGGCTCAGTGGTGATGTGGCACTGCTGGGTTACTGGTTGGGCTCCATGGTCTAAGAYGGCTTTTCCAAGCACCATCATTCCCTGAATCTGAGTTGTTGGTGATTGATACACTGACTCTGTTCTGAGGTTTTTTGTCTGTAAAGTGGTTTATTGTAAAGAAGTTTCATATTTTATAATAATTTAAACAATTAATTATCATTTTCCATTTGCATGTTTTCTCACACAGCCAGGGCCAATATTCCAGAGGCATTTCAGAGATTGTGCTTCACCCTATAATAACCCTCTACTTCGTGTTAATTTATATTATAAAATCTGCTTTGCAAAACTGATCCTAAGCATCTTTTCCTAATTTGTAAGAATATTGTWTAAATACAAGAACATTTTGGCTTTTAATTTCCCGTGCTTTCCAGAAGAGACTTGGGAGCAGGTGCGAAGCCAGGCTTGAGAAAAGAAGGAACAAAATATTTTCCTGAGTGATCAGGGGGGTGCTGCAGGGTTAGTGGGGTGATGGTGACCCTAAAGAGAAGGTCTCACCCTGCAACAGGGGACAAAAGAAAGTGGGGACAGTTTCCTACCATCCCTTTTAGTTGCTTTCTGTCCCCTGTATTTTAAGAAAGGTTGACTGTTACAATTTTTAGTCTCATTTTCAGGTTAAAAGGTCTCGTTCTGGTTCCAAGGGTAGACTTCCAGAAGGGCTGTGGCACYTCAGAGCTTTGACAGGACTCTGGATCCTGTCACACCTGTGAACATGAGTGGCAACATGAAGAGATTTTGGTTATGCCTACTTTCCATTTGCTATTTTTGCAGKCTGGAAAGTGCAGTAATATCTAAAATCTAATCAGGGGGAAAGGGATAGGTCTGCATTTYCTGTCCTATTTCATGTTTCACTAAGCCATGACTGCAGTGCAGGTGGTGGAGCTGGAGGAATAAATGACTTTCTAATGAGATTGATAAGAGTTCAGCTTTATGAGTTAATTTATTTATTTACAGATACTGCACTGAATTTTTGGACTGGAATTGAGGCCTCTGCTCAGTGTATGCACCCATGCTTTGGTTCAGGCTTTCCCCTCTTCCCATTTCCATGGGCAATGTCAAAGGATGGGGAGAAATTATTGCCTATATTGGTTCCCATGCCAACCTGTGGAGGGAGGCCYGACACAGCTGAATTTAAAACAGGGATCATCTGTGTTTCTTCTCAGGAGCTGGGAATGGTCACCTCAGGCTGCAGCACACACTGACATTCCAGCTGAAACCCCAGCTCTCGGGGGCTCTCACTCCACCCGTTTTTATGGCCTTTTTTATTGCTGTGGTTATGGCACATAACAGCCTTTTTGAAACTGTTCTTTTTTTGAGCATCTCCTTCCTAAAGATCAACCTGGGGGCTTCCCCCAAGGAATTTCCCTTGCTTGTTGTCTTGATCAGATGTATTCTGCAGAAAGTCCAGCAAGTTAATTAACAAATCAACCCACCAAATGCAATGAATTAATTCCAAAAATTAACAAGCTACATGTCTTCTGACACAAATTTGTGCCTTCTGGCACAGATATCCTTCTGTACTCCTAGTTGGGGCAAACCCCAAAACCACTGACAGCCTTCTCCTGTTTGAGTAACCAGCATTTCACTGCAAATTAATGGGAAGGGAAATGCAGGATTTTTCAGTTCAGTGCTCAAAAGCAGATTTAATACTTCACAAGAACTGCATTTCACACCGATGCGAGCAACCTGTTGGAGCTGAAGATGCCCCTGCTCATTGCAGCGGGGGTGGATTACATGAATTTTAAAAGGTCCCTTCCAACTCAAACAATTCGGGGACACTGAAAAGGATAACCAGGACCCATATTTACTCTGCAGGATTTATCCTTATTTCCAGCCAGGCTCAAACARTGCCTGATCTGTGCTGCTGGTTTCYCAGTGACGACTCAGACGACCTGCACTGTGCTGGCCATTTCGGGCTGTTTTCTGAGATTTGCAGATTGAAAACCTTGGCTCCGGGTTTTCAAACCCTGCTTCTCACCCAGCAGGGACCTTGTGGTAACACGAGGAAGGAGCAGAGAGTGCCAGGGAATAGGAAAAGAGCGCAGAGTGCTCCTGTGTGCAGTTTTTGGAGGCAGATGGTGCTGTTGGCCAAGAAACGCTGCTGCCGAGGCTGCCGAGCTCCTCAGACAGACCCCCGCAGACAATTGCCATAATGACAACTCTCAGAACTCCTCTGAGATCAGCAGGCAGCGTTCTGGATGGAGATGCTCCCGGAATTTAAAGCAGCTCTGTCAGGATTTGTGGGAACTTTGGGTCTGGAGGAGCTTCGGCAGCCTCACACGCCTCTGGGTATGTGCGAGCTGCTCAGACCTTCCCTGGCTGCTACCCTGGGCAGAAAATCCTCTGGGAACATGTTGGTGTGGGAATTTCAGGTTTCCATATGTATCTGGGAGGTGCAGAGGTGAAAGCAGAGCAGGAATTGTTGCAGGAATCTGTTGCTGAGGGGCAGAGTGGCTCTTGCTGGGCTCTTGCTCTATGGAATCACCACACTCCAGGCCTCATTGACCACGTCAAGGCTGCACTAAAACACAGCCCCTGCTCAGGATTAYTGCTGAATATGAGTTTATGAGGTGGGGGAAAGGAGATTTAGGCCTTTAAAATGCGAAGTGTGACATTGTGAGTGACCAACTGCACTCAGCAGAGCAGGAATGCCTTTGCACAGAGCACAAAGGGAGCACAGCCACGTTTATGAACTGCTCGGGCAAGGATTGTGCTGCTGAACGAGCCACAAACCAGGGCAAGAGTTTTGGCACTGTCACAGCCACCAGGAATGGCACTCACACTGGCAAGAACCTGTGCTGGCACAGAGGTTTGAGATTTTGGGCARCACCCTGGAATCTCTGCCTGTGTTGGGCTGGCACTGGCCGGAGCGGGTCAGGTACCCAAAGCAAGGGGCAYGGTCAGGAATGGCTGAGGCAGCACCTGAGCCTGGAATGGGCCTCACATTTCCATAAAATAATCTCCCTTCTTTTCCTATCAGCTCTCTAAGTGCTGTTTTTATGGTTATGCTGACCATAAAACGATGCAATCCAATAAATGTACTGAGCTCTTTTATTTGTCATTAGATTCCCAGTGCTTCAGGATTCACCTGGGCCACATTTCGGAGCTTTTCTCTGCAGCTATCAGGGTTAGCAGGGCCATTTTATCAAAACAGGCCTGAGCTATTCACACATTCACCAGGATCCTGAGGAATGAAGGAGCTCACTGAAGATTCCTGTGAGCTGAATCATTATCGAGGGCATGGAGCTGAGGACTGTGATTKCATGCCTCTGTCTTTTCGGTTGAGYAAGTTCTCTGYGAGATAAAACTGAAGCTTCAGAAATTCTTTCCTTTATCCAGCCCTCCTTTAGTCTCAAGTKTTTCAGCACCAGGTTAAAAGTGTGACAGAGAAAAAGAAAAGTCTTCGTTTGTGATACAAGTGCCCCTAAACCAAAAATACTTTTAGAATTCTTCCTTCACCTTTYCTCTTGTTCCTCATGTCCTCATGCTTGTTTTTAAAGTTCAGGGGAGAGGAAGCCATGGAAAAATAAATTTCAACCTGAAATTTTAATCAAGGCTCTGTGAATTTCAGCCTCTAACCAACAGAAGCAGCTTTCGGGTTGAAACCTCAACAAGGAAATCTAACTTCTGTCTAAATGCCTTTCTTGAGCACAGCGCTGTTTTTTCTCAGACAATTATTACACATCTTGTGGATTTATTTTTGTCTGCTTGCAGTGTTTGTGTATGCTATCTCACCAAATAGAAGCTCAGAAGAGTTTCTACTGAARAACATTATTATCAGGTGAGAGATTTATGGGCTCGGCAGCAAATTTATGATGGATAAGTAAAATTGGAAGCAAATAATAATGGAAAATCTCACTTATTCTTACACTGTCAGTGAAAGAGCTGTAAGGCAGATTCATGTGCTATGGAGCAAATATTTATTCCCAGTTAGAGTCATTTTGTTTGACTGTAGTGGGTGAGCAGCTGGGTGCAGTTTAGTTATAAATTAAGCTTTGGGATCTCGTTTTCTTCATTTTGGATATTGGTCAGGAATAGTCCACACCTGGCAAGAAAATTACTTTCCTGTGAAGCTCTGGCCCCTATTATTCAGCTCAGATTTCTCTGGGTCTAACTGACATCTACTTTTTCTTACATTTTTTTTCTACATTTCAATGCATTTTCARACTCTGAATAGATATGAAATGTTAATATTTTTAATTGTTTTGGAGTACAAAATAATAATCCTTAAAATACCTTTTGATTTTCAGCCTTGAAATCAGTGCACCCACTGATGTTTTACTGGTAAAATATCATTCTGCTCATTCTGACGCTCATTCTGATGAAGTCTTGAGGATATTTAAGAATTATTAATATCAAAGCCATCACTTGACCATAAACATTTAGGAGCAGATTGGGGAGGACATCTCAGTGTGTTATAAGAGTTCACAGTTCCAATTTTTAATTTTTAATTTTTATTTTTTTTTTCAAAATCTGATTGTGGAGCATAGACTTTCAAAAAGCTGATACCTTTCATTGGCAGCCTATTTCAGGAAAAAAAAAATTCCAAAAAACCCCCAAAAAAACCCAAAGAAAAAAACCCCAGTCAGTTCTTTGGGGAGATTAGAGAGTGGTGGTTCAGGCTGTGGTTCTATCAGAGCCTGAAAAGGGGAATTCATCATGGAAGGAGCCCAGGTTGCAAAGCCCCTATCCCATGAAGCAACACACAATTAATCCCAGTTTAAGGATGTGTGCTGTAAATCCTGATGACCCTTTGGCAGTGGGAGCAGCTCTGGGCACACAGAAAGAATTTCACTGAAGACAAGATGCCCTGGAGGAAGAAAACTACCTGGGRAATTAAAAAGGGAAATATCCCTTTCTCTTCCCCCACACTCCCCTCCCATCCCCATTCTTGCACACAACTTTTCACGTCTTAATTGACTGATGTGTGGGCAAACATCACCTGCATGACTTATTTCTGAAAGGACTTTTTAATGCTTGTGAAGTACTTRAGCAGGGAGCAGTCAGATTCATAGCTGGCATAACTCTGCACAGCTCTGCTGAAGTCAGGGGATTTATAATTACTTGAATACTTAGGATCCAGGCTTAAAATATGCAGCTACATATTTAYCCTTGCTCAGAAAAGTTTTCCTTCGGGTGAATCTCACACTGGAAGAAAAAACACCYGATCCCTTTCACCAGGGAAAATGGGGGAATGGTTCATCTGGATCTGTCAGAGCTGGTGCATTATGGACAGAGTTGTTGGAAAATATACCAGTTTAAATATATTTTATATAATATCCAAGATTTTGTTCACTTTTGCCCTGGGGGAAGGGTGCTGAAGTTTCTTAGTTTCTTTGCATTTTCCAGGCATTGTTCCACCAGGTGAGGTCTGAGGAGCTTCACAGCTCAATAGAGCAGGAGGAGCAGAAAATAAAAGGCCCATCAGTGACCATCAGTGACCATCAGTGACCATCAAAGAACATCTTTTCCAAACCTCTCCCCCTGGAGTGGTCGGACACACCTGATCTGGGAAAAGAGGGATAAGAAAAAAGACCTAATTAGCATCAGAGGCGAGGAAATTCCGATCCAAGAGGAACCCAGATACTGAGAACTGCACAACATTGAATCAATTAACATTAAACCAATAAAGTTCTCTGGGGTCTGACTGTATAAAGTTTGGGGAAAATCTTGTAAAATCCGTGTGTCATGGAGTGATTTTCTCTGCACACCCAGGCCGTGTGTGGATGAAATTATTTCTGTGGCACATTCTGGCCAGAAAATCAAGAAATGCCTTGACTTTCTAACATTAAAAGTTGTTGGAAAGCTTTATTTTTCCTGCAGTTTTTGGTGACAGGGAAAAAACTTCATTTGGGAAGATCTTCTGAGCCCCAGCGTGTGGCAGACAGCTCTGTGCAGGGGGTTTCTCTGGACACCTTCCTGTCTTACCTGCTCTAAGGCTGGGGCAGAGATTTATTTCAGGTCTGCAGTACAGCTTTGTGGCTGCTGCCTTGTCCAAAGGCATCGTTTGTTCCATTCTGCTGCTGCGAGGGAGGATCTGGAGCCCCTGGGTGGGAAGGGGAACCCGTGACCACAGACTTTGCTGGGGATACTCTGCAGGCWAAACCCCAAAATTGAAAGGTTTTGGACAGCTAAATGCTTCTGTGGGGAATCCTAATCTCTTATCAGGACAGGCCACCACTTCCTAGGTGGGKACAGAGCTGGTGCAGTGATATCTGCAGAGAATCCAGTCAGATCCCCAAACCTGCCCTGTGCTCCTGCCGGACCACTATGGGGAATGCAGGTTCCACTGCCATTTGTTACCTTAAATCTGGCCCAGAACCCTGTGTGTTACCTTAGATCTGG
>NW_026624064.1:118820-122507 GCF_030028575.1 Malurus melanocephalus | reverse complement strand
GGGTGAGAATGAAGGTGTGTGCTGAAAGGATGAGTATGGCATAGCTAACACCCCTAATTTTTAGCTTTATTTTAAGCAAGAAGTTCTCAAAATATTCGGAGCTTTCCTAAGATTTTTTCTGGATCTCCATCTACATGTTTCCTGTTTTCTCCTTGCTTTCTGTTTAGGGATTTTTTTCCTTTGTTTGCTTATTTTGCTTGTTTGTTTTATTATGTTTTGGATTTTTGGTTTTGTTTGCTCGGGGTATTTTGTTGGTTGTCAGTTTACTTTTTTGCTTGGTTTCCTTTTGGGCTTGATATTTTTTTCTTTTTTTTTTTAGCAACTTCCATGAATTTATATTAAAAAACCCTGGATTTCTGTGATTTCCACTCTTGGTCTCATCACTTTCTGTTGTCTTCATTTTAGTCAGATCCTTGCCATCAGCTTCCTTCCTCCTTTCTTTTAGCTCCTGTACTCTTTGCTGGCACAGACTGGTAGTTGTTGACCACAATAGGAACTGAAGAATTCCAAATAAATCCCATTTTTCCCCATTTTTGTACACAGCTAACAAAGCATCTTCTGTTTTCCAGATCAGCTGAGCCAAGCCTGTGCTGTAGATTAATTCAGTTTTTTGTTTCAGCTCACAGGTTTACAAATTTGCAGAATTCCACAGATTTCCACAACAAGAGCTGGGGGGTGSTGATGTTTGTATGGATTTTCCTGTTCCCTGCTGATGGACTGTGTGTGATCATCCTTTTCCAATATGCAAAAATCAGGAGCAAGAGCAGCCCTGTGCCTCCCCTCTGTGATAATTGATGCTGGCTTCATGAATTATATTTCCTTTACTGAGGACCCTCTCACTGAGCACATTTGACAAATGAAAACACTTGCTGAGTTTTTATTTCTCTGGCAATTTTTCCATGTTTTCTTCCACTAACAATGTTGTATTTTTTGTTTGTGAAAAAGGAGAGTTATTGTTTGTCCTCGTTATTTGCCTCTTAGAGCTGAAGTAAAAATAAACTGATATTGAGGACACATTAAAATGGAAGCAGGTGGAAAAAGCAGCTTCTGGAAAAATAAACCATGATTAGAGAAAATTTTACAGACTTGCTCGTGGAAAACTACAGCAAATTACTGCTGAAGACAAATGATGATTTAACTTGTGGGGATATTTGGCTTTTTTTTTCTCTCTTATCTTGCTGCACATCTTAAAGAGATAAAACACACTTCTAAGAATTCCATTTATTTGTGTTTCTCTGGTGAGAACCAAGGCTAGGTTGTGCTGGAAATGCAGAGCAGAAGGCAGCTCATTCTGCTGGGCATATTAGGCATCTGCAGAATTAGGGAATTTTGGAAAAGCCTGAGTGAGARCCTGTGTTTCCCTGTCTCCTGTTCTGGAAGATCAGCCAGCCTCCAACCCTCGTTTCCTGTCAATCCTTTTCCTGTCCAGGGGTACTTTTGCAAAGTGAAATAGCTGAAGGCTGGAATCTGGGACATCCTTGTTGGGGATGTGCTACTTGTGAGGGGGCACAGACAGAAATATCTCATTTATTCCTTCTAGGAAAAAAAAAACAAAACCAAAGAGAATTGTCCATGGAACTGCCAGCTATAAAGTGGTTAAAATGCAGTCACTGCCTTTGCCAGGACCTTCAGCACCTGCTTTAATCATTCAGCTCCATGTGGCAAAAAAATATTTATTAGAAAAGAGGTGTCATTCATCCAAATGGTGTTTAGGCATCAAACGGAACTGTGGAACTGTGGGGGTGTCTACACAGAACCCCAGAAATNTTCCTGTCAATCCTTTTCCTGTCCAGGGGTACTTTTGCAAAGTGAAATAGCTGAAGGCTGGAATCTGGGACATCCTTGTTGGGGATGTGCTACTTGTGAGGGGGCACAGACAGAAATATCTCATTTATTCCTTCTAGGAAAAAAAAAACAAAACCAAAGAGAATTGTCCATGGAACTGCCAGCTATAAAGTGGTTAAAATGCAGTCACTGCCTTTGCCAGGACCTTCAGCACCTGCTTTAATCATTCAGCTCCATGTGGCAAAAAAATATTTATTAGAAAAGAGGTGTCATTCATCCAAATGGTGTTTAGGCATCAAACGGAACTGTGGAACTGTGGGGGTGTCTACACAGAACCCCAGAAATGCAGAATCCCAGAAATGCAGAATCCCAGAATGGCTTGGGCTGGAAAGGATCTTAAAGCACATCCCTGCCATGGGTGGGAGCACCCTCCACCATCCCAGACTGCTCCAAACCCTGTCCAGCCTGGCCTTGGACCCTTCCAGGAGTCACCCCACTGCCTCCTCCTCTGCCTGCACATGGAAACCAAAGGTCTGGTCCTGGTGGAATCTCCAGGGGGTGTTTCCACAGCTCCCACTTTTTCAGGAATGCACAAAGCAGCAAATTGGATTTAGGTTTCAAGGCTTTGGGAAGAGAAGGARGATAAAAAGCTTTTCAGCCAGGCAGGTGGCTCGGTGCCACACATGGAAATGAACTGGAATTAATCCCTTTTCTCTGCAAGCCCTGCAGGAAAGGTGCCTTCAGATGCTCCTCACTGTGTTTATGGGCAGATAAAGGTGTTTGTACAAATGGAGATTTTATACACAAAACAAAAAACTGAGGACTGGGATAACCACACCACCTCAAAGGGAATGGCTTGGACAGTGTTTATTTTTTTGTCAGAAGCTGAGAAAAGTGTCACTGTTAGAATTTGGTGAGAAGAACATTCACTCCCACACCCCCACTTACAGCATCAGCTGAGGCTGATGTCATGAAATGTGTATGAAAAACATGATTTTTTTTTGTTTTTAAGTCCAAGCTGTCTGCTGCAAAAACTGGTTTCATTAAATCTTTCTTTCTTTTTCTTTCTTGTTTGTTTGTAAAGTGATTGAAATTGTCAGGCCTGGAAATTTCCATCACACTATTTCTATAAATTAAAACCTTCATTTAGARCACAGCTTTTTAATTCAAAATTTTMACTTATTCTAATAGCATTTACARTAAATATMAAGTTTTGAATTAAAAAGAATATTYGATCAYTTCACAAAATTTATTTCTAACCTTATATTTTAATAATGCGCTGAAGGAATAGTTTTAGTGASAACCTCAGATATGGCTCAGGCTCTGAAACATGATTTAAGGTGTGCTGCAGCACAACGGGACRTCTTTAATTGTCACTCTCTAATACTCTGCTAAGAAAAGTGTGATTGATGCCCTTTAAATGTTTCCTAATTTTTTTCTGAAAAAGAAAATAGATTTATTGGCATTCACTGGGGCCCAAGTTCTCCCCTTAATTATGTCTGGAGCTATTTGGAAATTTCAGCTCTGTAGTCACAGCCCTTTTACATTCTCTTTTCTTTAACCTCATTAAGCAACCTTAAAGCCATGGGACCAGACCTGGTRTTACTGACTTAAGATAATCTCTTGAATTCTTTTTTGTAACCCACACATGAACTACAAAATCCACAGAAACAGTGACATTTTGTAAAAGGCAATCAAGAGACAAAGTAATTCCATATTTCTGCTTTTCATGCTTTATTGTTTGAAATCCCTTTCAAATACTTTTTTTTTTTTTTTTGCTAGAGCTTTTACCTTCTCTGTGTTTTAAAATAATTTAAGAAAGAAGTCTAGTTAAAGCAAAAAGCTGCTGGTGATAAGGAAGAGAAAAGAAAGGATGGCTGCAATTATTCTGTGCTGTTAATA
>NW_026624064.1:112908-118277 GCF_030028575.1 Malurus melanocephalus | reverse complement strand
GGCAGCACCAAATTTTCTCCCAGCCCTAAAGGTAGAGCTGGTGTCAGAAAATCATCTTCCCCAAATTGGCGAGGTTATTTCAAAACCTAAAAAAAAAAAATACAAAACCCCTCTCCAGCTCAGTGACTAATACTTSTGTTAGCCAAACACAGAAAGCAAAGCATGTCTGAAGTTGTGTGCTTTGCTGGGAATTGCAGAAGTGATGGCTCTCCAGGGGCCTGGGTAATTCATGCAGCACTTTAACCTGTGATTAATTACAAAGGCAGCAGAAGCTCTGCTCCTTCCCTCTTGTGCTTTCATCAACACTGAAAATCCTAAAGTAAGTCTGGGCTGGGCTCTGAGGGACCCGAGTGACYTGCTGGGCTGATTAAAACCCAGCCCTGGGGAAAACCGGGATCTCTGGGATGGGAACATCAAGCAGATACCCACGCTGGAGGGAGCAACTTTTCTGTTGTGAGGGGAAAAACGACACTAAAAGAGCAAAAAAGAGGGTTCTGCACAGCTGCAAAGCTGYTTTGGGGGAACAGGTAGGACTCTGTGATGTGGGAACAGTGTTTTTTATGAGAGTTTGTGAACTTCTGGTGTGCTCTGGSGGTGGAGAGAGGAGAATGGTGATAATGCCAGGGGAGTTCCAGCTGAGTTCCAGTGACTCTCCCACCCACCCCCTGTCAAAAACCCTGGTTTGAAGCACATAATATCTGAATTTTCTGTTGTAGCTGCTGCCAGGATGTCTAAACTCAAAACTGGGGAGTTTGGGCCCTTGGCTGATGCTGTTAGGAGTGCAGAACTCCCTGGCTGAAGGTCAGTGAGCTCTGAGCAGGGAGCTGCTCTCACTTGCAGCCCAGACATAAATTTTCCACAGAAAACCCAACATGGTTATTTGAACRTCTCACYGAGTGCAAYATTCTGCTATTTTTATSTTTATTTGGGATCCAGAACCTCTCRCARAGMTWTGAGRTCRTTAGAACAAGGTCACAYGAAAARGTGAGTTAAAGAGGAGAGCAGCAAGGTTTTGTTCTGGGTTTTTGTTTGGTTCCAGCCACTTTTGCTCTTTGTCAGCCTATTCCAGCCAGAGGCTGGGTCAGCCTTGCGTGGTGGGATGGTTTTCCAGAGACCAGGAAAGCTGGCYCCTTGCCTGGGCTTTGCTGTGGCTGTGGCTCAGGAGCAGAAGTGAAAGGAAGCGGGAGCACGGGATCCATCTTCCTGTGGCACATGCCAGCGTGTGTGGGCTGAAAAGGAAAATATAGGTTTGTGGAAGGCAGCCAGGCTCTCCGTGGGACAGCTGGGAAAAGCCACAGCTCCTCTGAGCGTCTCTCACCCAGTGCAGGATGTGTTTGTGAAGGATCAGCATCACTGAGAGCACTCCAAAAATCCGTTTGCCATTTCTTCCCCATCCCCACCCTCCTCCCCTCACAGGTTTTTCCAACTTTGTTGCTCTCAGCAAGAGCTGGGAGTGGAGAACTATAAAAGTTGTGCTCTGGGGCTCGTTGCTGTCGCTGTGGTGGTGGCACTGCCCCAGCTGTGGCTCCTGCACCTGCCCCGGGCACAGCCRGGCTCTTCTCCCTCCTTCCAGAGATATTCCGGGAGCTGCCAGAGGAAGTGAGACAGCCCACATGAGCAAAACAAATCATGGAAACAAGGAAGCGAAACGGCTCTGCCTTTCAGTTTTTGGAAACGCGYGAGGAGAGGCGGCAGCTGGAGCTGAGCAGGGGAAGGGCAGAGCCGTAATCAAGACGCTCATTTTTCAGCCRGCCCCAGATGCAGAGCAAGAAATGCAAAGTTTGTGCTGACGAGGAGATGAGGGCCTCGGTTCTCATCCAGCAGAGGGTRAATTAAAAAATAGTTGTGGAGAACAGCAATTTCGCTCAAAGTGCTCAATGCCTTGCGTATTTGCCCTGGAGTTATTTTATTTCTGTAGATGAAACAGAAAGGTCTGGGAGTTGCTCTGGGGTWTTTAATGCCAGGCCAGGACCCTTCCAGCTGACAGGCATGGAGTGTCATGGAAGTGGAGTTTTCCAGGTGGTGTGGCTTGGGAGAGGGTGGAAAGAGGAGAAGCAAACTTGTAAATGAGTGGAGCTGCCAGGCAAGTAAACTCAGGAACAGCAAAGACAGCTGGTGCTCATTTGGTGTTTCCATGGATTGGGAGAATTCAGTTTTGGGGAAATGAGCAATATTTGCACACCTAAGTTAATATCAAACAAGTTTCTCAGGCTCAGTCCTGGAAATATTCAAGCAGCCCCAGTGCTGAATCATGGATTCAGTTCAGAGCAAATACAAAATCAGTCGAGAGATCTGTGTCTCTGGTCTCTGGCCCTTTGGCCAACCTCACATTAAATCTCGATGTCTCCCCTACAGGATCTGTTCTTTGTCTTAACCAGTAACTGAGATAGGTCCATAAAGAGCATGGATTTAAGGAGAAAGTGCAGGTTCTTGGCCAGCTAAGTGGTTTTTATTTTATATTTCTGTTAGAGCASAGGCTGCTCTTCGGTATATCATGGGAATGCAGAGGAAATATGAATAGCCGGGCTCGTAGATTTACAAGCACACAGAAAGCACCGGATCCTTCCACGTGTGCTCCCAGCTCCCCTCTGAAATTATCCTCGGCATAAAACACGTATTTACATTCAGATCAGAAGYATCCACAAGAGGCACGCAGCTGTGGAATGTGTTACATACTGTAATTATAAAGATATATTTGTTCCCTTTCCCCGGGAATAGATSCTGGTATTGATTTGTTCTCGCTGCTGCTCACCTCCACCGAGGCAGTGGGGGGAAGGTGGATTTTATGGGGAACAACGTTAATTGCCTGATCTCTGGGGAAGAAATACGGCCATTGAAAACTTCACTGGCAACCGGGTAACAACTCCTCCAAACAGACTCAGACTAATGATCCAAACCACTTTCTTTCTTAATTAAAACTGYGGTTATAGATGGTTACTGGGATGCTCGGAATATTTGCGGGAAAGATGAAGCCTAGAAAGTTAAAAGGAAAAAAAGGCAGTTTAATTTTTTTTTTTTAATTAAATGAAAGCCGTGGCTTCTCTAAATTGTTTTGAGAAAAGGCRTTTTGCAGCAGGTTCAAAACCATCYGATAAGAGAAAACCTGGACAAAAGCTGGAGTTTTATTTGTAATCCTTCCAAAAAACAACCAACGAAGAGTCAAAAGACCAAAGCAGAACCAGCTCAATCCCTGGAGAGAAATCTTTGTAGAACATTCTGACCCCCAGGCTTGACTCTTGTTTGCCTGGATGTCCGTGGAGACAAACCCCACCAGAATGAGCAGATGAGGCCAGGGAGGCACAGGAGGTGTGTCAGCTTGGGATCAGAGGGTATTTGTAGGCTTTAAACCTTTTTTTCACCTCTCCTGGAGGGCGCATCCCAAAACTGCTCATGGGCTGCGTTGCTTTGGAGGTGCTGCTTTGAAAAGCAGTAATGAGTGTGCAGGACGATGATGCTGTTTTTTTCTTGAGCTGCAGGGCTTTTTTAGCTCTGAAATATGAGAGCCTCYGAAATCACTGCAGCAATATGGATGTTTTTACTGGGAATTTCTCCATGGTTGATACAACCCTTCCGTTGCAGTTTAAGAATGGTTAGAGTATGTCCCAAAAAAAACCCCAAAAAAATCCCCCCCCCCCCAAAAAAAAAACCAAAAAAAAACCAAAGAACAACAGAGGCAAGGAAAAACAAACCCCGCAGAGAACGTTACATCAGATAAATAGATCCATTTTCTTGGCAGAATAACAACATTTTTCCTCCTTTGATACGGGGCAAATGGAAGTGCTGAGCTGTGCTCTCCGCTGAGATTAGAGATGTGTTTGGAGCCCAGAGCTCCCCTCCATCACCAGTTAATATTAACAAAGCCACAAAAGGATCTCTGCTTTAAGTGCTGCTCTTGAAGAATGTTTGCACCTGAAAGCAGAGGACGTGAATGGCTCTGGCTTTTCATCCACAAAGAAACGCGCTCGGCTCCTCCGCGGAAACGCTTCGATTCGCGATGTTTGTTCTGTCGTGGCTTCGATGAAGACAGCACAAAGTTTCTTTCTCTCTCTCTCATCCCCAAGAGGAGCATTTTCTCTCTCAACTTCCCTCTTATCTCAGCATCGACCCAAGCCAAGTGTTCTTCCTTTCCTCATTTTGGATTTTACAGGATTTTTTYCSCCMAWTTTTTTYCCCACCTTGCAATTATCGTAGGCACCTTTCTGCCCAGATGGTCTAGCCTTGCATGATAATTAGATTTTAATTAATCTCTCACAAAAATTTCTGCCTGGTGTGGATGATGTCACGTTCCTATTATCTAACCCTTAATAACTGATTATAGTSTAATTGAATGTACTGGAGGAAAAACGACAGGATGTCAGGATATAAAGTTCATTAAGGAAAATCAATTTGCAAGGCTTTAAATTGCATTAAGGGCTACCCTTTAAATCATCTAATGTATTTCTTCCTGGTTTAGGAAGGTAAATAGGCACATTGTGCAGAAATATGTGCAAAKAGAAGTGGTAGGTTTTGTGGGTAAATTAAATTGCAAATGACTGAAGATCAGACAACAATTCCATTATCAATGACAAGCTGCCAAGGTACTCAAAGAAATACTTTGCCAAGTGCCTTGTGTTTTCCATCTCTTTGTCATTTACAAATAAATAAATCCTGCTTGGAGGCTGGACCGAAATCTCTATAGTTTTGTTTAAAAAGCCAGCTGAGAAGGGTTAATGAATACCAGCKCCATTATTTGCTCTCCAGGATGGATTTGGCAGCCTCTTTCCATGCCAGACCGGATGTTTCCATCTTTTTCGAGTCTATAAACAGTGGAAGCTGCTCAGAGTCATATTCCTGGCACCAGCAGCCGCTGGATGCATTTCAATTTGTTTCTTTTGTGCTCTGGAGTGAATTCATACCTTCATGAATTGTTCAATGAGAGCAGGCAGTGGCAGACAACCTGAGCAGGCAGCTCCTGGGGCCTGGCTGAGATCGTGGTGACATGTTGGTGACAGCTGTTGTCCCATAGAATGGGGACAGAACACACACAGGGTGTTCATATTGGGGGTTCAGATCTACCTGGCCTCCTGGGTGCCCAGGGGAGGGAAAGAGGGAGCAGTTCAGAGAGGGGAGGTGAGGATGGGGACTGGACTCTGAGAGGTGGAGAATGAAGGTGAGGATTATAACTGGGCTGTGAGGGATGGAGAATGAAGGTGAGAATGATAACTGGGCTGTGAGAGGTGGAGAATGAAGGTGAGAATGATGGCTGGACTGTGAGAGGTGGAGAATGAAGGTGAGGATGATAACTGGGCTGTGAGGGATGGAGAAGGAGGGTGAGGATGATAACTGGGCTGTGAGGGATGGAGAAGGAAGGTGAGGATGATAACTGGGCT
>NW_026624064.1:108950-112833 GCF_030028575.1 Malurus melanocephalus | reverse complement strand
AGGTGAGGATGATGGCTGGACTCTCAGGAGTGGTAGAGGAAGGTGGGGATGATAACTGGACTGTGCGAGAAGGAAAAGGAAGGTAAGGATGGTGACTGGACTCAGAGATGTGGAGAAGGAAGTTAGGAATGATAACGAGACTCTGAGGGGTGGAGGAGGAAGGTGGAGATGATAACGAGACTCAGGGTTGGGGAAGGAAGGTGGGAATAATAACTGGATAAAGGATAACTGGACTCTGAGGGGAGGGGAGTGGAAGAAAGGTAAGGATGATGGCTGGACTCTGAGGGTTGGAGAAGGAAGTTAARGATGATAACTGGACTGTCAGGGATGGGGAAGGAAGTYAAGGATGATAACTGGACCCTGAGGTGAGGACCAGTCTGTGCTGCCTTGTCTAAACTGCTGTGTCCTGGCTGGTGCTGCTCCATCCCTTGCTGGCCTCTGTGCTTCAGCAAAAACTGGGCTTGATCAAAACCTCCATAAACTTAGAGGAAAACCTGTGGCATTGCAAGGTAAATCCACAGAGATTCCGTTCTGGAAACAGAGGCTTTCCCCTCGAGCACCCCAGTGTCTTCTCGACACTGTTTTGGGCTGGATTTTGGAATCACAGCAAGGGCTGKTCCATCCATACCCCTTCTCCTCTGGCCTTGGGCATCCACACATTCCCAGCACTGGCCAAGGTCCYCCTCCTGTCCATGGCTTCCCTCTGGGCCAGGCTGACTCCAAAGATGCCTGCTACACAAAGGGATGTGTCCCCAAAATAATCCAGCACGCTGGGCTTGAGCCAGCACCGTTCACCCCCTGAAATTCTTTGCCCAAGGTCCAACCACTCCCCAGAATTCCATGGCCTGGCCTGGCATCAGTGGGATGAGGAACCCAGATACCTCAGCCTGCAAGAGCAGCCTCCTGTTTATTGTGATTCTCGGGAAAGATAATTAATTAGGACTTCAAAGGAAGGCGGTGGCATGTGGAACACAAGCTCAGAGTCACATTTTGTCACCTCCCCAGAAGTTGTTGAAAGAGGGGCGGGTCGGTACAGTGTGTCTTCCTCTTTGAGAYGGTTTGTATGGAGGTTTTTAATTACTTTGGAGATTTCCTAAATGTAATTTTGTCTGATGGCATCTGGTACAAACTGGATGCCTGGCTTTGATCTGCTGGAGAAGAGAGGGTGACAGTTTCCTTCAAATGAAGAGTAACATCAGCAGAAAAACAGAGGGGGAATTAACATATTGGAGCATCGCTTTTCTTGTAATCATGGCCCTATTAAATATGGAGGGGAGGATTTTGAAAATCAAGTTTGCATTTTGAACAACGTTACTGGGGCTGAGTTGCCCTCATTAGCTATTTTGTATTAAATTTGATAAAAAAMCTGATGCTGACAAGCACTGGAAATGCTTTTTTTTAATCCTGTTTTTAATCATTTTAGATCACCTACTAAATATCTTTTAATATTTTAATAGGTCTCTCATTCATAGTAAAAAGAGGTGAATAAATTGAATGGAGAAAATAAAAATGCAAAAATCTTCTCAGGGTTTTCTCCTCGTAATGGTACCAGAATGAAATTTATGGTGCATCTGTGTTTTGCTTTACTTTCAATTTGCAACCATATTTTTGCATATTTGATGTGACTGGAAAAGTATGTTGCATATTTTTTGCAATGAATTTGCATTCCAGGTACTAAATTTTGGCCATTTTCCTTCAGAATTTCACATGACTCTTAGGCCATTTGGGACTTCTTTTTTTTGTTGGTTTTTTTTTTTTGTTTTGCAGGATTTTATGACATTCCCAGCACCTTCCCTGAGTGTAAATAAGATGCATCCAAATATACAGATGCTCACTTTTATGCCTTATCATCCTGCAGATGGACTCCCAGTGAGCATTTCCCTTCTGAACTGGTTCCATTTTGTTGGAATTTGCTTTATTTTTAAACCTGCACATTTGGGAATGCTGAGGAGGGAGAAGGTACTTTTTACAATTCCTTGTGTTTATAGTGAAAACAGATAAAAGTTCTTACAAATATTCATCAAARTCTCTCTTCATTGAAGGCTTTTATTCCTGAGTGGTAGAATATCCATGTTTTGTGTGCCAAAAGCACCAGGTTAATTTTTTCCTAAATCCTTTCTTTCAGGAAGTTGCTGCTGGAGGGCTCCTGTTTTTTCCAGCCATGGATTCCATCCCAGACATCCAAAGAGAAGGGAAAGGCCGGATTCCATCCCAGACATCCAAAGAGAAGGGGAAGGCCAATGTCCTTGCATTGACAGCTCCTCTCTTGGGTGCTTGAAAGTGGGTTTTAAATATGGTTATTCTGCTTAATTACAATTTTGTAGTGTTCTTTAATTGAGGATTTYGTGTGCTGCAGCTTTTCTGTCAGAAATGCTYTGGATTTTGGGGMAAYTCCCCCTGGCCAACCCGTGYCACTGCCAGGCACTTGGCAGCTCATCCCAGTGAGTCAGGGAATTATTAAACCTGGAAAAAACCTCAAGGTCATCAAGTCCAACCTCTGCCCCAATGCCCCCACGCCCTGAGGGGTGACCCACAGCACTCAGGAACATCTCTGCAGCTTTATGGGCACTGCCAGGGGTGGGGACTTCAGTGAAGAAGTGGCTTTTTTTTTTCTTTTTGTTTTAAGGCTCTCCATGCCCTCCCCTTGGCTTCATGTGCATCACGACTGTAGAGAAAGGCAGAAAAGGGGCCTGGAGGAGTGTGTTGTTCCAAAAAACAATTCTTTGTCCCTCTTTTGGGTTGACAGGGCTTTTGGAGGCAGGGGAAGACAAAAASCAGCAGGAAATGTCATAGTCTGGTGTTCTTGGATCTGGAGGCTCCTGATAATCTGAAGGCACATTGGCATTGACAGTGTCCACCTTGCTTTCTGCACAGCTCAGCAGGATCCCTGTCACTGTGAAAATAAAGGGCCACGCAGCCCGAATTTCTCATTTTCATAAGGATTGGGGACACCTCTGGAAAATAATTTCAGCAAAAACGTAATAATTACGGTTGACTCACTCTTTTCAATTAGGAAATCTCGTCACTCAAGGATTGCTGCTTAGCACGACAGAAACTCAGACAAACACAGAGCAGGAATACAGTGAAAGTGGTGAGAAGTGAGTGGGAATCAGGGCTTTGTTAGGTGTGTTTCAGCCAGGAGCAGGATAAGGACTCCAGGGTGCATTTCCATGCTGCTGGATGMAGTGAGGATCCAGCGCTGCTGCGGGGATGGCAGGGATGGGGAGGAGGCAATCTGATAAATGGAACGATGCATAATTCAGTGCTGCAAGGGCAGCACAGGAAAACAGCATCATCTCCAGACAAATTAATCTGTCTTAGCTTTATGACTGTCTCAGGGCTGTTCGTTTCATTGCCAGCTCAGTTTCAGGTAGGGATGTGATTGTTGTTTCAAATGGAAAGTTCTTTTCCCACAGCCGTTTTGGGAAGGTGCTGTCTCAGGGCAGAGTCCCTTCCCTGCAGTWGTGCTTTCTCTCGGAAGTACAGCAGCMACTSTCGGTTTTCCTTCCTTTTGTTTTAYTTCCATCATCTGTSTGTTATCATTTCAGGCAGGAAATGTGTCTGGGAGCAGCCAGAGCCAGATGTGTGAACTTTTCACTCGTCATTTGAGGTGTTGGCAGTCACAGCCACAAAGAGCTGCTGAGGAAAAGTTGTCTCTGTTCGCGAACTGCAACAGCTTCGTGAAATAGAGGGGGGAAGGAATATTGTGGCATTTTGCAGGAGGCTGAAGCCCATGAAGAGGTTTGGTCCCCTGCCCCAAAATGTGYCAGGGATCTGCTGGAGACCCCTGCCCAGCTCCAGGGGGGTCTGTCTGGGATTGAAGACACCCAGCAAGGGCTGGTGCAGCAGGTGCTCCTGAAACCCCTGAATTTATGGTGCCACA
>NW_026624064.1:105730-108458 GCF_030028575.1 Malurus melanocephalus | reverse complement strand
GGTACCTGCTCAGCTTCTGGAGCAATTTCCATTTTCTCTCCTTTTACAGAATCATAGAATGACTGAACAGTTTGGGTTGGAAGGGAGCTCAAAGCCCATCCAGTGCCACCCCCTGCCACAGGCAGGGACACCTTCCACTGTCCCAAGCTCCATCCAACCTGGCCTGGAACACTTCAGGGATGGGGCAGCCCTGATGTGGAGCATTTTCCCAAATGTAACTCTGCTCTGGAAGTTCTTTTCCTTCAAATTTGGATTTGTTTTCTTTCCTGGACGTGCCCACCCTGCTCTGAGCTGCCCAGCCTGTGACCTGTCCAGGCAGGATCTTTGCTTTTCCAGCAGAGCACACCTGGGCAGGGGAAGGAAGGAGCTCAAATGTGGGCAAACAAGGGGAGATGGAGGGGGAAGAAAGGGTTTTTTTGGGCTTGGCATCAGGGGTTTCASTGATGAAAACAGAAGGTACAGCAGCTTCTGTTCTCTTCAGGACTGGACATGCAGGGGCCGTGTCCCTGGCTCTCATCCCTCAGGCTAAATGACAAAATTATGGATGTTCTCTGCACTGGGGTGACACCTGGAACATCCACACACCTCATTCATGTCTCATCACTCACAAGCAGGGTCATGGCTTCAACATCTAGGGACAAAAAAATGTCCTTTTGAATTAGGGCAGCCCTTGTTCTGTGCATTTTATCGAGTTGCTTGCCCATTACCAGAGGGTTTTTCTGGAAACAATGGAAGGCAGCAGATAAGGGAGCAGGCTAAAAGAGATAGGAGCACTTAGTTTGTGCCAGCAGACAAGCAGCTCTCTTGCTCCCTGATACAATGCCTAAAARATGAGAACAAAAGCACATTTTCTTTCACCAAGCTCCTTCAGTGCTGGAGCTGATAAAATCTGAAACTCTCGTCCTGAGCAAGGGGCAGTGGGAAAGGAGAAGGGGCTCTTTCTCAGTGGATAGGGAACAAAGGGAACAGGGAAAAATCCTGACACTGCCCAGTGGGGAGGGAACAGAACGGAATTTGGGGAAGAAAGGTCTTGGAGGCAATGCTGGGATTTAAATTTCACAGAATGGTTTGGGTTGAGAGGGACCTTAAAGCCCATCGAGTGCCACTCCTGCCATGGGCAAGGACAYCTTCCATGTYYCAGGGTGTTTCAACCTGGCCTTGGACACTTCCAGGGATCCACAGCTTCTCTGGGCACCCTGTGCCAGGGCCTCCCCMCYYYYYMRGGRARGGRARRRGGMKWRGRAWWWTYYYMAAWTTTTWWTTTTTTWAAAAAATAAAATTGTATGTGCTTCCCTCGTCTTTCTGGAATATCTGCTCTAGGAAGTAAACAAGTTTAAACAGCCTCATCAGTATGGGTARGACTGAAATTATCTATTTCATTAGGTTTTATGCTTTGAATCTGGAAATGTTGGTTTTAATTTTACAGAGCTGTCAGCAAAATATGCTGTGAGGCACCCAATAGTGTGTGTGGCTCACTTATTTCAGATCAGACCCAGATGGTTTTCGGGGTTTTTAGGGCACAGCTRAGGGCTGTGGAAGCTTTGGGAGGAGGAACAGCACCACATTTCCAGACTGGCACAGGTGGGGAAAATTTCCTCTCTCAGTAGTGGCTCGTGGCTCTTTTCCCAATGAAAACTGTAGTTAAAAGTACTGATTGACACATTTCTAAAGCCAGAAGTTTCTCCTTTTAGACTATTTCATGTTAATAATCAGTGATTATGGCAGGTGTTCCATCTGCTTTGATGCTGTCTTTTACAAACCCATAAAAAGAAAGATTTCCAGAATAATATTGTTTAAAAAAAAAAAAAGCAAGTAAGGAAGTTGCTCGGTTTCTCATCATAATATTTTTATTTAGAGGAGCTSAAATTTCCTCATAATCATAACAAACTGGAATTGCTTTTCATGTGGCCATCAGGACTAAATCTATATTTCTAAAAGTTTCATTTCTGAGGGCTCTGAAAATCAGACTTTGTTCTTTTTGCACTGGAATATTAATAAATACTGTGTATCAATTTTTAACTTTTATTTGCTTCACAGGCTACGGCTCATAAAAATATCTCTTGCTAATATCCAGAGCAGGTGAGGAGGCATTAAGACAAAGCACAGAAACACAGCAGAAATGTAAATGAAAGAATTCTGGGAACGAGCTGCCTGAAGACATCCCCACCACACAGTGATATATATTTCCTCCAAAATAACTTGGAGATCTTTCTCTCTACCTCCTGCACATTATAAAACACTCAGGGAAATACAGATGGAGTCCTGGAATGCATTTAGATCATTATTTGCAGTGACAACAATGCAATTCTCCCAACAGCCTGCGTGTCATCCATACAGAGGCAGTGGAATAAATAAAGCATCAGTTGCATTAGAAAAAAAAAAATACATGTCATGATCCAGGGGCTTGGGAGAATAATGGCAACAGGGAGATATCCCCTCAAAGAGATGATGAGAGTAATTGAATTGATTGATGGAATTGAATTGGTGCTGTGAATCGCCGGTGAAGACTCAGTGAGTAATTGCCGGCAATAATTTTGTAGTGCAGTGTCACACGAGTGTGTCAACAACAGAGGGAACAAATCCTGACATGGCACTGTCAGGGCATGGGCTGTGCTTGGTGCAGGGCTCAGGAACTCTGAATGTCCCTTTGTGCTCTGAGGAGTCATTGAATCATGGAATCGTGGGGTGCTCTGCGTTGGAGTTGTTATAAACATATATTATAGTGTTG
>NW_026624064.1:100971-104625 GCF_030028575.1 Malurus melanocephalus | reverse complement strand
GATCCAGGGGCAGCCACAGTCTCACTTCAGAGGTGAGAAGTTGATGTCATTTACAAGAAACTGCAGATGGCTGGGGCTGTTTTCACTCGTACCGGTAACAAGGAACTGCAGTGATCAAAGAGCAGAGGGGCTCTGGTGGGGTCAGGGTGTCCCTGRGTCATCAGGGAATGACAAAGCAGCGTCTCAGTGCCCTGACCATTCCTCCTGTCCTTTACCAGCTGCAGAACGCACAGGAAAGCTGAATTTTCAGGCTGGAAGTGGGATTAGCCGTGGCAGATCAGAACTTCGTGTGCGTTCTGAGGAGGAGAAGAGCTGGGAAAACAGGAAGCAAAGGGATAAAAGGGGATACAATGACTCCACACCGCGCCTGAGTGCTCGGGGGTCATTAGGTGCCTGCTAATTGCTGGCTCCAAGGCTCATTAGTCAGCACTAATGACGCTGTCTGTCTCTGGGATCAGTGAGCCGAGCGGAGAGCATCCTTTAGATGGCACTGAGCACTGGATGGAGGGCTGATCCACCCCAAAAATCTGCACCTGCAGCCTTTGGGCTGTTTTACCTGCAGCACTCCCGGTGGCTCTGCCAAAATCTGCAACGCTGACTTTGGGGTCAGCAGAGCCTCGTGGCATAGACCAGGACACACAAAACCCCAATCCAATGGCAATCAAATCCCATTCAGCATCAAACCTTCACGAGCAGCAATTTGTCCAGCTCCTCGTCTGGCATGCTGGAAACCACTCGCTCTGATTGAATTAATTTTTGGGGGATGCGATTAGGAGTCACTGACATGAAATCAAATGTGATAAATATCAATAATTACATGTTGGATCAGTTTACCTCGGACAGCTTAATTCCATTCACCTTGATTTGAAGACCTCACCCTTAATAACATTTTGTCTGTTTTTCTTTATAAATTGTGTTTTCACCAATCTTGATATTAAAAAAAACCCTTTGTAATAAAGCACCTCAGAAATCCTGGATGCTTTACAGTTTTTGTCTGGCCTACTTTGGAGATTAGTTTAATTTAGGTGATATTTGATTTCCCTGCTGCTGCTGCTGGTGTGATTTTTTTTTTTGTTTTTCTTCAGTTTCTCTTTTTATTTTTTTTTTCTGCTTCTTGTGGAGATTAGCTTTCTATAAACATGTTATCCATAACATAAATCAAAGAAGCTGGAAATAGTAATATAGTATGGTCATGTATATTCATGGCTGTTTGATGAAGAAAAAGCATTAACATATTTCTAGATTCTCTGTCATTCCCTTCCATTTTTTTTTCTTCYGTAAGAAAGAGAAATAAGGGAAGTGTTCTAGTAAATTCACATATATAGGAGAGCAAAATTATCAAAACAGGTAGGCTGATAGCTCTCCTTTTCTCTCTAATTTGGTGATTTGTAAATTAATGAGAAAAACGAGGGTTTTTTTCCCTGGTACTGTCAATCAGTGGTGAAGCAGGTTTTACTTTTCTAATTAAGTGTAGTTTTCCCTTGTCTTCTTTACACAGGGAATTTAAGTGCTTTTGAAATCACCACCAGCAGCATCCTGGGAAGGAGAAACCCCTCAGGTGCTGCGAGGGGAGCTCTGAGCAGCCCTGCACACCTTGCCAGGTGTGTTTCTGTCCTTCCAGCATCTCCTGCGGTGCAATTCCTGCCTGGATTCCTGCAATTCCTCATCTGGATTGGGGCTGAGACCTCCCTCTCTGCGAGCTCTGGGCCATCCCGTTATTCAGGAGAGGGAATCCCAGCTGGGAGGATTCCGTGCTCATCCTGCTCTTTCATGGCTTTTGTACTCAGCACTCACACCCTCTGCTCTCTCATGGGGTGACAGAATTACTGCCCAGTAAATCAGGGAAATCCTTCCTTAATTTAAAATTAGGGTGATTTTCCCTTCCTGTGCAAAATTGCACTCTTTCTGAGCGATGTGGGGAAGGTGCCTGGAAAGCCCAAGCTCTCCCTGGTGCCTGAAAGTCTCGTGTGAGCTGTTCCAGAGCTTTCCCCAGGTCGGGAGTTGGTAATTCCTGCATYCCTCAGGGTTCTGGCTGTACACTGAGCCTTCCCCACCCCCTGGAATGGGATGCTGGGTGAGGTCAGCACCTCTGACAAGCTGGATTTACTGTTCCTGCATGGAAAAACGCCAGCTCACGCTTGTTAGTGCTGCTTAAGAGTCCCAAAGGAGATGGGGCCGGGGGAAGGGGTTTTGCTGGATGGGAATGCTGAAATGGCTTCAGTGATTGCTGAAATGCTCGGCTTGTTTATCACTGAAGCTAAATCAACAAATCTCTGCAGACCACCTTCGAGCTAAATGAAACCATAGCTTCCCCTCTCCTTTAAATATTTTATGCTTAAGACAGATAAAACTGATTTTTTTTTGTGGTAGCTTTGTCTCTGTCTGAGGTGGAGCAGGTCAAAGGTGAGATTTTCTGTCTGTGGGGTATCTGTGATTTGACAAAAGAAAAGGGGCAGAGGTCATTCCTGCGTTTGTGAGTGAAAAATTGGAGTTCTGAAAGTTTCCCAAAGAGGGGGAGTAAAAGAGAAAAAGCTACAAAAAGCCTGGCAATAGTCATGAAATTGTAAATCCTGCAGTGATCTGGGGGCTGTGCCCAAGTCCTGGGGGTCCCTGTTCAAGCCCTCTTTGTTCTGTTACCAGAAATCTTAATCCCCTTATTGGGAAGAATGGGACATTTCACTGACTTTTCTTCCATTGGAGTTTCCGCCTGTCCCCTGTCACTGTCTCAGCTGGGCACTGGAGCTGCCTCCCAGGAAGTTGTAAATGGTATTTGTCATCATCCCCAGCCCAGGGCAGCAGCCAGGACACCCAGCACAGGAGATTTGGGATCTTTGGTATCTTTGGGATCTTTGGGATCGTGCTCCAGCACCAGCTGCACCTGCAGACCCTGGGAAGGTGCCAGGAGCTCTCCAGGTTTGTGCAAGTTTTGGGAAGCCCCGATGACCCCACAGTTCCATCACTGCCTTGTGGAATGAGACAAGTGAGTGACAATTGGCACTGCCAGCTTAAATAAGTCTGAAAAAATGAAAAGCTGACAATTATCAATTTGATCTAATAATGGAAGAAACTGGAAAATGATATGAGGCAATGGCGATACTGCAATTAAGGAAATAATACCTACGTGTTTAATAAACCCCCATTTGTCTGAGAACACTCTCTCTGTTTGGAGCAGCGATTTGAAATCACTAAAGCTTGAGCTGAACAAYGTAATTTTGATTTTGTACCAATCTTGGACCATGAGCATGGTGGAAATTGGATTTCAGGGATTTTCTCTTGGATCCCAAACTGTGGAATTGTGGGTCATGGAGGCCCAGCACACAACTGCCCTGGTGTAAAATTCAGTGTCCAGCCTCTGGAATCACATTGTGGTGAGGGTTGCTCTTTGTGAACTCTACAGCTCTGAAAAAACCCCAAATTTCATTCAAGGCGGAATTCGGAATTGTCAAATTTAATTTTGAAATTTGCTCACTTGGAATAAAATCGCAGTGAATAAGTTGCTCTGCATTTCCTTTGATGTTTTATATGGTTTATTTATAGAAAGTGGGAAAAATAGTCTAGTAATAAAAAATTAATGCATTCCTTTGATGCTTCTCTTCTTCTCTTCTCTTCTCTTCTCTTCTCTTCTCTTCTCTTCTCTTCTCTTCTCTTCTCTTC
>NW_026624064.1:89566-100851 GCF_030028575.1 Malurus melanocephalus | reverse complement strand
TCTCTTCTCTTCTCTTCTCTTCTCTTCTCTTCTCTTCTCTTCTCTTCTCTGAACTTCTCTTCTCTGAACTTCTCTTCTCTGAACTTCTCTTCTCTTCTCTGAACTTCTCTTCTCTTCCCATTCCCCTTTTTGTTTGCTTGGAATTTTTCAGTGTTTATTTGGTTGTTGTGTATTTTTTCCCTTCTTAACAAAATATTTTACCGAATGCTTCCAGTACCAACAGCCAAATAAAATTTATCCAAAAATAAAATGCAGATAATAGGAAAAAGTGAAAATTACAATTTTAGGATGCAACAGGGTGTGAAAGGAAGCTGGATTTGTGAAATGATGTTTTTCAAGGCATTTCTGATCAGTTCCAAGAACAGCTTGGGGTTTAATCACTTCATTATCTCATTGCATTCATTCTTTYCCCTCCTTTCACAGATATTTTTCTCTTTGTATCTGTTTTAATTTTGCAGGAATTAGAAAAAGGCTTATAGAATTAAAAACTTGGCTTCAGCTCTCAGCGAAGCTTCTAGAATGTGATGTTTTTCCTTCCAAAGCCATCAAGCTTGACCTAAGCTTTCTTACCAGAAATCTTAATCCACTTATTGGGAAGAATGAGACATTTCAGTGACTTTTGTTTGATTGGAGTTTCCACCTGTCCCCTCTCGTTGTCTCAGATGGGCACTGAAGCTGCTTCCCAGGAAGTTGTTAAATSTTATTTGTCAATGTTACTTTTGGATGCTGAGGTTTTGGATCAGTTATTTGGAAGGTATGGAGCTCCCAGAGTGTGGAGATGGAGCCAATGTCATGGAATCAGGGAATTGTTTGGGTTGGATGGGACCTCAAAGCCCATCCAATGCCACTCCCTGCAATGGCAGGGACACCTCCCACTGTCCCAGGCTGCTCCAAGCCCCAATGTCCAACCTGGACACTCCCAGGSTTCATTCTTTCCCCTTATTCCTTCCTTGTTCCAGCTTGTTCTCCTCACTGTGGGAATTTTGAATTGGAAATGTCATAGCAGGATTTTTATGTTCATGTATTTTGAAATTTATTTTAATTTTTTAAAAATTTTTAATTGTATTGTATTATGTTTATGTATGTTGATTTATTTATTTTTAACACTTTTTTGTTTGATTATGTTTATGTATGTTTATTTTAATGTTTCTGTAATGAGAAATATAAAAGAARGGAGGAAATGCAGCTGTTCCTGGTGAATGGGCTTTATTCAGACTGAGCAGGGAGAAACTTCTTTCCCCACGTAGGAAGCTCCTGCTGAAGTGTGGAAACAAGAATTCCTGGTTGGGTAGCAAAGGCATCRGAGACAGCAARAAGTCAGGAATATTTTGGGATCCASCTGGAGCCAGCCTCAGCTTGGTGCTTTTTGGGAGGACTCTGAGGTACTGCAGAAATCTGTGATTTTGATGATCAGCAATACCTTGGGCAAGGTGATCCCTCCAAGGGCTGTCTCCTCCATTTCCAGGACACAGCAGCCCTTCCTCAAACTGGGAGAGCTTTCAGACCAGTTTGCCACTCCCACCTTGGTAAAAATGGTGCTAAAATGCAGGTGAAATGCCTGTAATTCGGGGTCTTCATTTACATAAATATTAGGTTGTGTATGAAACGGGAATTGGAGCTTTCAAAACTTGTGTTTCAACAAACCTGAGGCATCCAGGAATGAAATGCACAGGTTTTGCCCTGATGTGCCATGAAATTCAAATTATAAAAAAAAAAAAAAATTGAAATTGTAAGAAAGAGCCTCTTTGTATGAATTGCCCATTCTGGTGTTCAGATTTCTTCAATTTGTTCAACAAAAAGCCACGGCTACAAATTCTTTCAAGATGTAAGACCAGTTCTTTGTGGAAAGCGATACAAGAAATAAAGCATGATACCAAAATTTGGTTGAAATGAAATGTTTTAGGGGAGCCAATACGGTTTGGGAAAACTTTAAGTCTGAAACATCTCTACTCATGCCTTTTGTCCCAGCTCAGGGTAGATTTTCCTCCCAGAGTTCTTGCAGAGCTCATGATGTGGTTTTGACATGCTCTATTTAATAATGCTCCAACCTCAGATGCTCCAAATGATTGTTTCAGAGATTTGTGGAGGGACCAGCAGATGCATTAAATTCTATTTCTTTGGAAAATCTGTTATTTCCATGCCATCTTGGCTGCTGGTTCTTTATCAGCCTCTCTCTCTAAACAACCCCAACAGACTTAGAAAAGTCCCACCTTACTTGAGGCCTCACCAAGGGGTGGGAAAAGGCTCCTTCAGTGGAGATTTTCTACTGAAAATCATTAAATTTCATTAAATTTCATGGTAAGACTCCAGCCARTTTTCAAACATCTCCTGTAGCTGCTGAAACCTCAGAGAGCAGAAACCTCTCAGGTCCCCCAGCATGGTCATCTTGGTTCTGAAAGTCTGAAAATCTGAATATCTGCTGCCTCTGTTCTCGAGAATTTTCAAAATGTTCAGTGCCAAGTGTAGATCCTCCTTTTTGCTCTGCAACCCCAGGTGAGGCTGATGAAATGCAATAATCAGGGTGGTTCTGATCAGGAAAGTCCTGCATGTGGCAGTATTTGAGTGAAATTAACTGGAAATATATTTAATTTTTTTTTTTAATTTAAAAGAAACCACTATTTTTCTTACTGACTATGTATTTTAAAAGAAACACAGTGAGATGGCAAAGCCTTTGGGAGGTATGTGGTCTGAATGGGTGGTGTGGGGGAAAACAGACTTTCTGTAAAAAAAAAATTAATTTATTTAAATCAACCTGTGCAAGCAAAGTCATGCACAGCACTGGGAGCACAATACCCATGAAATCACTGCTCACCACAACCAGAACACGGGACCCTCAGGGCTCCTGAGTCCCTGTACATGAGGAGCACTTCAGGGGCTGAATTAGGGACGGGAGGAAACCAAAACAGCTGAAAAGATTTTGGYTTGCTTTGCTAGCCATGATAAAATAATGCAAATTTAGATGTCTCTTGTTTTGCATCACTTTATAATCAGCTTTCATCTTCTTTAGTCTTTGATTACTAAAGACGTGCCAGTAAGTGCCAGAAGTAGGTGCCAATTATTATATCCGAATCATATAAATTAATACTATTAAATAGAAATTAATACTATTAAATATAAATTAATAAAAATAAAATATCATTATCTATCTATTAAAATAGAATATATAAATTAAAATTATTAAATATCCTTGGGACATTTGAGACTAAATGTCCCAAGGATCCTTTCTCTGGGAGTTTACCCAGGAGAGCAAAGGGATTTCTGCGTGTGAGGCTTAAAGAGCATCAAGGAATCACTCGTTTRTCACAAATCTCCTCTGGATTGTTGGCAAGCCCATCACAGCTGAAATTCACACCCTTATCTCTTGAATGCTTTTTTGTTTTCTTTTCAGCCTTTTAGGATAATACATTTTAAAACACCTAACTCTGAAAAAAAAATACCAAATTTTGGGAGTAAAACCTTTCTGATGTGATAGCACTTTTGCAGAGCATCTCTGATTGCAACAAGCTGAGTCCTGTAAAAGAGCTTTGAGAGGGTCTGGGCACCAAAAATAACTCTGTTAAATAATGAAACGTGGACCCAGCAGAAACGTTTTTCTCTGTAGCTGTGCCCACAACCAGCCAGCACCTCAGATAATTGCTCRCAAGGCTCCAGCAAGAAGGGAATTCGATTTTATCTCTGCTTTCCTCGCTGACATCCCCCTCTGCTCCAAAGCTGTTAACCGCCATTCCTTCTCAGATTGTCAAACCAATTAATGGAATTAAGTTAAACTCAGGCTGCCACCTACAGCTGTAGGTGGTAAAGCCATTTTTGAGGAGTTTGTCCCTTTGGTCTGCCACAGCTGAGGCAACATTTTACTGAAATATCATCGGCATCTTCCCTGGGAGGGGGAATTGCAGGGTGAGCTTCCCATGCTGGAGCTCAGCGGAGGGACGGASCCTTCCTGAGATTTTGGGCAAAGGAGGCGCATCCGGCTGGGGATGGAGGGATCTGCAGGGCTGTGGGCAGCGCTGAGCTTTCCCTGATGGCCAAAATGGGAAGGGAAGGGCAGGACAGGAGCACCCGCAGCCCTTTGAGGGTTTGGGGGGGCTGTGGGTCCTCCCAGCTGGAGAACCCATGGGACACCACCCCACCCAGCCTCCTCCAGAAGAGGACAGCAAATCCCTGCTTTAACCTTTAACCCTTTAACCCTTGAAAAGAATAAGAAGGGAGTGTCTTTATAAACAGACTCTGACTCTGGGGTGAGATAAGGCTGATATTGGGAGATAGAAAGAAACAATAGGAAAGATTTGCATAAAAATTCTACTGATTGGCTTACCCCAGTCTATGTTAATAGACTACCAGAACAGAGACACAGAGATGGATATTGAAAGGGGGTAATTTATGATAGAAGGGGGGTTTCATCAGGCATTTTGGGGAGCCTGTAACTCTCAAGTACCTCAGCCAATGAAGAAAGAAAGAGGGACCCGTGGCCGGGAAATTGGGATAAAAGGATGCTGCGTCCTCTATGAATTTGAGAGACCCCATGGRAAATGCCCATGACCTCTCCCTTTATTCATGAATAAAGTTGCAGGACTCCTCTGTCTCCTTTTTAGACATAAACCTCTAGTGCTTGTAGATTAATTTTCCTAACAAAATACACCCTTTAACCTTTAAATGGAYGACAGGGATCCCAGGATGCTCTACAGCAGCATTCCTGGACAGAGGGAGCTGCAGTTTTGGGGATGGTGATGAAAGGAGAAGGGAATGTCTTTACAAACAAACTCTGACTCTGGGGTGAGATAAGGCTGATACTGGGAGATAAAAAAAGAAATAATGGGAAGGATTTCTAYAAGAATTCTACTGATTGACTTATCTTAGATTATGTAAATAAACTACCAGAGCAGAGACACAGAGATGTAAACTGAAGGGGAGGGGGCAATGTATGCTAGAAGGGGGTTTTCATCAGGCATTTCAGGGATCCTGTACCTCTCAAGTACCTCAGCCAATGGGGAAAGAGAGAGGGAACTGTGGCAGGGAAATTGGGATAAAAGGAGGCTGCGTCCTCTATGAATTTGAGAGACCCCATGGGAAATGCCCATGACCTCTCCCTTTATTAATGAATAAAGTGGCAGGTTCCTCTGTCTCCTTTTTAGACATAAACCTCTAGTGCTTGTGGATTAATTTTCCTAACAGTGACATCGTTAAAGAGGTTGATTTTGGGATCAGGGGCAGTTTGGGTGGCCCAGGCGAGGGGCAGCTCACAGCGTTCCCCACTTTTTTTTAACCCCCAAAAACACTCTCCTCTCCAGCTGTACTCTTCGATGTAAAAGGGGAAAAATGGAAATTTAACAGCCTTTTGCAGTTTCTGTCAGCTTCCCATCTGCCAAGGCTTTTTTTTTTTTTTTTTTTTTTTTTTTTTTTTTTTTTTTTTTTTTTTTTTTTTTTTTTTTTTTCCCTGTGGAGCTCGCTGTTTTATGTGAGGCACTGGAGAGGCTCTGCCTTGACTTACACCGCAGCGCCATAAAGCAGAGTGTGCTCCACTGATAAAAGCAAACAACACMAGCAGAACAGTAGGAGGTGGGGCAATGCTAAAGTTACACCTTTCTGAGAACGTGGAAATAAACCTTCCTCTGGTTTTCTGCCCCTCCATGTGGGTTTTTCCCCCTCCCCAATCATCTCAAGGTTACATTTGTATGTTTTTAAATGTTTGGGGTTTGTGCTGAATTCCTCGCCACAGAGCACGTGTCTATTTTTAAATCAGTGATTGATTTTGTCTGATTTGAAATTTTTCAATTGTGCTAGCCACAAAAAAAAGCCCTCATTACCATGGAAATCGTTCCTGGGTTTTGCTAGCTGAGAATCTGGCTGTCTGTCTTCCCGATTTTAGGATTTAAAACCCAAACACTACATTTTCCCYGCAGGAAAATCAGGGAAGGAAGTTCTGTCCTGCAGCTGGGAGTTATTCCCAGCTCCTGCCTGGTGGTACAGGGCTGCACTGACATCCTTCACTTGTTGGCTCTGGCAGGGGAGAAGCTGAGCAGAATTCCAGGTGTCAAGCACAATTAGGTGTTAATTAAAATGATCCATTTTCCTGTCCCCCAAGGTCCCCTGCTCCAGTTCAATGACAACATGCAATAAAAATATCGGGGCTCTCTTATTTTCCAGCTGTCCCTGTGACAGGGCAGGTGCATTTTGGGTTGATCTTGTCACTCTCTCCTGCAAATTCTCTTTTTTTGGGGGTGTCTTGTCCTGAGTGCGGGGAGTTTCTGCTGGAAGGGGTTCACAATAACCATGAGTACTCAGCATTACACATACGGTGTCTAATTACCATGTAATTAGCTGATTGTTAGCATGTTCATTACCCCAACAGTAGGGAAATGTTGGCCTCTGTTGCTTTTCAGAATGAGCCAACGCTTGACTCCTTGTCTCATTCTTTCATTCTTTTCCTTAAGGTTTAAAAACTTTAAAAAATGTTTTAAACCCCCTGAATATGAGTATTTTTCTCCTGAGTTGACAAGATTTGCCATTTGAAATATTTCTTTCCTATATTTTGACTTTTCTTATCCTGCRTGGTGTGAATTCTGATATATTTGCACAGCTTAAAATCCCAGCATGGCCACAACCAAAGTGAATTTTTTGGTCCCAAATTCAGGACAGCCGAACTGGTGGGATGAAGGTGCCATTTCCATTTTTCCAGGGACAATCCCGCGGTACCTCCCTGCCACTGCTGTTAAGAAGGAGATTAGGAAAGAAAGAACGTTTTATTTGTGACAAGAGTATGCACAACTTCTGTGTGCACAAAGTTGGGGATATTTTGGGGAAAAATTCCCCAAAATTGTTTCTACATCATTGTCTCTATGACCAATAATTAGTGAGTGATCAATTCCTGCCTGACACCATAAGAGAAATATTGAAATATTGAATATACTGGGTCTCCAAGYCCAGGAACAGAAAAACAACCAATGAGACTTATGTGAATAATCATAATTTTCTGCTCCAGATGGAGGGTGGATTGCTGAGCACCAATGGGTGCTCTCATCTCAGGGCCAAAGAATAGGAAAAAAATTTGTAAACGAAAGAGAAAAACAAAAGGAAAATAAAATAAAAGCGTGTTACAAAATGTTAAAGCAGAGTTTGAGCTGTCTTAAATCTGCTTGGTGATATTACAAGCTGGATATTAAGCTAAATTCAGCACAAAAATGTATGTTCACCCATTTTTTTTGGTGGGATGAGAGCAGTGGAGGAATGGGAACGATAAAATAAATTTTCCAGTTAAACACACTCTTCTTTGTTTTTATTTTGTCTCCTGTACCCTGTGTGTCTCCTTTTCCTCCACTTTGAGCCCTCCCTTCCAATCTCCCCCTCCATTTCTCACATTCAGTATTCTCCAGGAGTTTGTTTTCCAGTCCCACGCTGCCTTCACCCCGTCCTGTCCCGGTGGATGATTCACCCCCTTCTGCTGCTGGGTTCCCCCTGCCTCCTGATCCATCTCAGATCCATCTCCAGCTCTGATTCTGAGTCACAGCTGATTCATCACCATTAATCCAAGG
Organism: Malurus melanocephalus; assembly: GCF_030028575.1. Classification (NCBI taxonomy): domain Eukaryota; kingdom Metazoa; phylum Chordata; class Aves; order Passeriformes; family Maluridae; genus Malurus; species Malurus melanocephalus. The sequence goes on along the minus strand of NW_026624064.1, from coordinate 93,322 downwards.
CCATTAATTAATTACAGATTCGTTTTGCTCTCAGCTTGCTCTCCTCCACTGCCCATTCCTGGGTCCTTCCTCTCCAGCCATGCTGGTAAGGTTCCCATGTCCTTCACCCCATCCCTCTCCCTTTGGGCTCTCATTTCCACTGGTATTTCTCCATTCCCAGCTCCATTTTCCCGAGCTAAACCTTCTGCATGACCTTTTTCTGAGTTTTGTGGTCAAGTAGGAAACATTATTTGGAGCACAGCCAATAAAATGGGGYGTACTGAGTTCCCGAATATGGGAGAAGATGTCCTGGCAGTGCAAGACAAACAGGCTGAAAATTCTGCTTTTGGGGACAAGGACTTAGACATTCAGAGCTGTGACAAAGCTGAAGCCATTTAGATCCCAATCCTGCGGATTTTGAAGCTGTGAAACCATTTAGATCCCAATCCTGTGGATTTTGAAGCTGTGAAGCCATTTAGATCCCAATCCTGTGGATTTTTTGATGGGATTTGCTGTTTCAAAGCTGTGCTGTTACAGGCAAACCAAGTGTCAGAGAAAGGGAAGGAACTGGGAAATTTTGGGTAGGACATTTAAGGGAGCAGAACTGGCAAAGAGGACCCTCTCTTGTTCCTGCTTAAAGTCCTACTTTCCACCCTGGAATGCAGTTTTGCCCCAGGATTACAGGATGTGAGATGGAAGGCATCACAAACAAGTGAATTTTCTGTGCTGTCAGCCTGGTGTTGAGGTAGCAAATGCTGGCAGAAAAAGAGAAAGAAAAAMATCTCAAGTGTTAATTAGGCCTTGCTTTGTTTACCCCAAAAAAAGKCTGCAGTGTTAAAAAAAACTGAAGGGAGTCAGAAGGCCAAAKCTGTCAGTGTCAGAGTGCTTTTGTGTGAGATTTCATTCTCTTTTGTGCTCAACAAAACAGAATCTAGTATGAGAGTGTTTGAAAAGGGGAAAAGATGGGCTAAATGAGCTGTCCCTGGATCCCTGGCAGTGTCCAARGCCAGGCTGGACATTGGGGCTTGGAGCASCCTGGGACAGTGGCAGGGGTGGCACTGGRTGGGCTCTGARGTCCCTCCCAGCCCAAACCATTCTGGGATTCTGGGACTGGTGAACAAAGATAATCTCTGAAATTATTCAGGAATAAGGTCTTAGGACAGGTTAATGAGAAAGGCAAGTCTGATGTCCCACAGGCAAAAAAATACCTTAGAGTGAACAACTGTTCATCAAATATTTACTGCTGGGAACGAATCACAAAGTAAAAGATGGTCAAAAGCCAGCARAATGAAGTCAAATTACATCAGTAACACAGACTTCAATTTACTTTAGTGTCTGATGCTTAGGAACAAACACTGATGAAGGAGGAAATGCTTGAAAATCTTTATGAAAATCAGCTCTGTATGAAATTGCCTCCTTTGGAGCGTCTCTCATCTGTGTGTTTGTGTTAGGATTAAAATTTTGCCTTTTCTCTTCTTTTTTCTTTTCTTCTTTATTTTTTTTTTTTTGATCAATCATAAGATGTAAGAACAACCACATCAGCAGTTTTGTCAGCAGAGAACTGAAGAAAATATTCAAACATGTACTTAGCCTCAGCCTGGATGATATTTGAGGGTAGTTAAAAAGGCTTTTCAGGGAGAAATCCGATGCAATTAACCAGCTTCCGATCTGCCTGATCAGCAAATCACATATTTGTGCAYGGAGACAAATGCTGACACGCAGCTCTGGAAGTTTACTGAGCTTTCTGCGAGACTGAGCTGAAGAGATTAAAAAGGGGTTTGAGGCGGAATCTGCGAAACGAGCCCGCTGATGGGAAAGGAATGAGTTCACTCTCACATTTCATCAAAAGCGTAGAGACCCACAAGTGAGATGGAGAGGGGCTTTTCATGAGGGTCTGGGTGGACAGGACACAGGGAATGGCTTCCCACTGCCAGAGGGCAGGGATGGATGGGATATTGGGAAGGAATTGTTCCCTGTGAAAGTGAGGAGGCCCTGGCACAGGGTGCCCAGAGAAGCTGTGGCTGCCCCTGGATCCCTGGCAGTGTCCAAGGCCAGGCTGGACATTGGGGCTGGGAGCAGCCTGGGACAGTGGAAGGTGTCTCTGACCATGGCAGGGGTGGATTTCTATGATTTTTAAGGTCACTTCCATCCCAAACAGTCCTAGGATTCCCTGATTCTATGATCAGGGAATGGATCTTGTGCACTSATACCACAGGATCCTTCCCCACTTTCAGGGAACATTTAAAAGCCACTTTTTTTGGTGACAGTGTTTCTAATTTGTTTTTTGATAATTTCTGTATATATTTTAACGCTGCRGACAGCTGTGCAGTCCCTCCTGCTCCCAAACACCCTCCTGGGCTGGGTACCTCAGGTTCTTCCAGACTGATCACCTCAGAGGGCACAAAATCCTTTATCCTTCCTTTGAACAGCACAGTTGTCTTTGCCTCGGTGACACTGGCTGTCACAAATTAATTAAAGGTGTGAAGCGACCACATTAATTAAACCCCACGAACACCTGCACGGATCTCCTCAGCCATAACTCATATCCCCTTAAATTGCTTTTGCATAATGACAGACCTACTTTGGGGCAGAGTAGACCTGAAAAGGACCCTCYTGGAAGCAGCCAGGAAAAAAATCCCTCCCTTGCAGGGGCTTTGGCTCAGCCACGGCCTTGGAACGGGGCCCAGCCTCATCAAAAACCATGAGGATGTTTTAAGCACACTGGGGACGAGATAATTTCAAATGAAGGTGACACTYGYKGTCCGAGGCAGCCGGTGAAAAACAYCACRATTTTGGAGAGGGTTCTGCCAGGGGACCAGAGATTTAGTGGCGTGTCAAGCTCAGAGTCAACACGGTGGGATTTAACGTGGGTGTGGGAGCTGGAGAAAAAGCCCTGGTGGATCTGCGGGATGGATGCATGCATCTCCAGATCCACAGGATGGATGTGCCTCTCTGGATCCATGGGATGGATGTGCCTCTCTGGATCCGCGGGATGGGTGCGCCTCTCCGGATCCACGAGATGGGTGCACGAGTCTCCAGATCCGCGGGATGAATGCACGCGTCTCTGGATCTGTAGGGTGGATACACCTCTCCAGACCCGTGGGATGGATGCGCCTCTCCAGACTTGCGGGATGGATGCGATGTCTCTGGATCCACAGGATGGATGTGCCCATTGCCAGATCCATGGGATGGATGTGCCTCTTTGGATCCACGGAATGGGTGCACGCCTCTCTGGATCCATGAGATGGGTGCACATATCTCCAGATCCATGGGATGGATGTGCCTCTCCGGATCCACGGGATGGGTGCACGCATCTCCAGATCCATGGGATGGATGTGGCCCTCTCCAGATCTGTGGGATGGGTACGCCTCTCTGGATCCATGAGATGGGTGCACGTGTCTCCAGATCCATGGGATAGATGGGCCTCTCCAGATCCACAGGATGGATGTGCCCATTGCCAGATCCATGGGATGGATGTGCCTCTTTGGATCCATGGGACGGATGTACCTCTTTGGATCCACGGGATTGGTGCACGTGTCTCCAGATCCATGGGATGGATGCACGCATCTCCAGATCTGCGGGATGGATGTGCCTGTTGCCGGATCCATGGAATAGATGCGCCTCTCTGGATCTGTGGAATGGACATGCGTCTCTCCAGACTCGCTGGATGGATGTGTGCATTTCCAGATCAGCGGGATGGATGTGCCTCTCTGGATCCGGGGGATGAATTTGCCTTTCCGGATCCCCGGGATGGATGTGGCCCTGTCCAGATCTGCT
>NW_026624064.1:87512-88608 GCF_030028575.1 Malurus melanocephalus | reverse complement strand
TTGCGAGCACAGCCAGAACTGGATGCATTTCAGACCGATCCTTGAAGGAAGGAGCAAGGAAGAAATGGCAAATCCATGYCCCACAAAGGCATGCAGGGCCCCCAGATCTCTGGAATGTCCCCAAAAGTCTGTGACATTTCTCCTCTGGGGCTGCTCTGCCATGGCCACGCGAGTTCCCTCCCTCTCACTGAGTGCCTTGGCTCCCCTTAGCTCCGAGTTGTGATTTCACCTGGCAGCTTTCAGCCCTCCCCAGCAGCTGAGGGATGTGGGTAAAACATGGGAGACACTGCAAGGAAGCAAAGCTGTCTCCTGTAATACTCCAAAGCGTTTTTTGGTTGAAGTTTCTGTGACGGCTCGGCRTGCGGTGGAAGTGGGGAGGTGTTTTATTTATGAGCTCCAACTAGGCTGAGGTTGTTTCTTCCTCTTTCTTATAAACCAGACAGTCTCAAGAGTAAATAACATCCCRTGCTGGGGAAGTGCAAGATGAATGTCTATTCAAACCGGGGCATCCATCCTGGTGTGGATTTTAAATCCATTTTTTAACATGTGTGATGCGTATTCCCTGTTTCCTTCCAGCCAGACCTGTCTCTTGCAGCTGCCTTTCATTTCAGAAATGAAAATTTTCCCCAGTTTCATATCTATGTGGTGCCTGTCTGAAAAGGCCCTGTTCACATTAGCTCAAAGCATGTTGACTTTGTTCCTGGACACAAAAATTGTTAAACTTTCTGGGGAACATGCTAATTATCACTGCATGTAATTATTTTTAAATCAGATGTCATTTATTCAGATTTCATTTTGATCAGGAAATGGTTCCAGCAAATTGCTCAGAGGATTCATTTCAATTAAACTTATTTTTGAAAAACTTTAATCAAAAATTAATCCTCGATGAAAAAAAAAAAACCAAAGAACTAAGCAAGCTGAATGTTCATAGAGTTTAAACAGTCTCAACAGCTCTCAGGGCTGAGAAGATTTGTCTCATTTCCAGGTTTTCTGGCTTTCTTTTTCTCACTGAAAAGAAAGGAAAAGTGAGAAGAAATAAAATGACAAACCTAAATGCCTATTTGTTGATGCTTCCATTTTCTTGCTATGCTACTAA
>NW_026624064.1:81167-87507 GCF_030028575.1 Malurus melanocephalus | reverse complement strand
GGAGTCTTGTGGCAAGAAGCCCTTTAAAATGAAGCTAAATTGAGTTGTTTGAAATGTGACCTTTGGCAAAACGTTTCAGTTTTCCTCATCCCCTTTCCATTCCCCCACCTCAACGCYGCTCCTGTTCATAGAGCGCAGCTGATTCGGAGCATCTGCCTCTGAACATGATGAGGCTGCTCTGGAGAGCACTGCTGTGCTGGGGGATATTTCCCTGGAAAAGCAGAACCCCTCATTTATTTGATGGAGCCTGCACAGTGCCAGGGACAGGAATCYTGGCAGAGTGGGATTTCTGGATCCCCTGGGAGGCTCAGGGATGCCAAACCCAGGAGCTGCTGGGCCAGAGATGGCCACGGACACTGGGAGGATGAAAGGTGGACCAGAGGCAAAGAGATGAGCAGAGACATCAGGAAACATCTAAAGAGCTTCAAAGAATTATGAGGTGGAGGGTTCTGGGGACAGGAGCCTTCCCTGAGGAGGCTGCCGGGTCATTTGGGATCTGATGGGATATTCACAACAAAAAAAACACCTGGGGTGTGGAAGGCTGGCTACCTGAGAAGGGTCACGTAGACATTTTACAGCTTGGTGAGATGAAAGAATGCAGGTGTCGCACTCAGATAGAATAATTGCTGAAATTGTGTGAACCATCCTTCTGAGGAGATGGGAAGGCAATGCAAGGACATCATGTTTTTAAGCTGCTGGAAACTCCCTACAAGTTATTTGTGTTAGTTAGCCTTGGGAAAAAGCAGAAGTAGATAAGGGAAATTTGGCAAATGAATCATTAAAGGTGGAGTTGACATGTAGGACGTGGACCTATGAAATATATGTATTGCAGAATATGTATGAGCTAATTATGTATGTTATAAAACTTGGACATTGTTTACAATAAATCGAAGTTCGCTTATAACTCATATTGAGTGGTCCGAGTCTTCCCTTCGCCGACACTGGGGTGGCATTTTTGGCTGCTTTGGAGGGCAGTGTCTCCACAGCAGTGCTTTTCTGTCTGCCTGGTTAGAGGGGAGGACAAGGAGCTCTGATTTTGGCCCCAAGCTCACCCTGATGCTCTGGAAACCCCACTGACACCCAGAGGCACAGCTGGCACTGAACCAGAGCATCGCCGGTTTTTGGGGCCGTGTCAGGGGTCACTCACACCCAGGCTGGACAGTCATCTCCCTGCTGAGGGACACACAGGGGGCAGGAGGAGCCCGGGRCCTTTCCTCCACACCCAGAGAAAGCAAACTGGGCCAGGTTTGGCTCCTTTGTATTTCATATCTCTCTGTCTCTGACAGCTGAGCAGCCTCGCTRAGGAGAAAAGCTCAAAGTTTTGGGAAGAAAAGGAGTAATGAGTGTTTTCCCAAAGCAGGGCCAGCAGGGAGCTGCAGAGAGGGAGGAATCCACCTGAGTGGGTTCATTCCCGGTGTTTTGTGTGAAGAATGAACAAGCCCTTCCCCTTTCATAGATCACTTCAATGCCTCTCCGCTTTCACTTTCTACCCAAAGAGAAAAACTGTCCAAGACCAACTTTACAGGGGTTGGTAACATTCACAAACTTTTATCTTTCCTAGAATCAGGAGGAAACAGAAATCTGAGCTTTCTTTGCAGATRTATTTTAAGAACTTGTTTTTAATCTTCCTGCCTTCCCGAGTTTTATAAATAGACCTGTATTATCACTATTGTGGGGGTTTTTCAGGACCTTTTTCAAACTTCCCGTTGTTGCTACGCATTCCTTGCTAAGTCCTATCTATTCCTATTCTGTATATTGTCTTCCACAAAAGTTTGAAAAGTTTTGAGCTCTGATTTCATTTTCAATACGTCCTTTCCTGGTGCTRTGATGGCACAAGAGGAAACCACCATGCTCAAAAGAGCCCCAAAGCAACCCAAAAGCATCCAACCCACACCAGCCTCCAAGAAACCCAAAGCTGTCCATCCTACAGAGAGACTCTAAACCCGGTGACCRAATTCTCTGGTGCCCATGGGGATGTTCTGATTCAGTGTGGACCTGCAGGGTTATGATTTGGAACCCACAGGTGCAGTTTAAATGCAGAGTGCACTCAGAGCCCCCACCAGAGTCAATGCACATTATCTCAGGTGAGCTTCAGCCCGTTCCACTGATGCCATCTATTTTTATTTATGTTTGCTTCCCTTGTATCCCTGTTTCATTTATTTTTCACGAAGCRTTGCCTCTCTCTGTTTGTCTGAGATATCACATTTCTGTAAAGTCCAATTATTTGTGTGCGTTCCTTTTCCTGTCCTCCCTGGTTTTGATCTCTTGCAGGAATACACACTTTTTATTCCTCTCCTCTCTGGGAAAAAAACAGTGCCTCGGAGCCACCAGACACTAATTATGTGCACAGTGTACCACTTTTCTCTTGCATTTATAGTAGTTGCAGTGGTAAATAATGTTTTATTTCTTTTTAGTATTCAGGGAGCAGAGGGGATGTCCCTGGGCRATGGCAGAGCAGGGGACAGACACGAGGCTGCTCAGCATTTCATTCCAGTGCCCTGCTAACCCTGGCAGCCAGCAGCAAACACAAAGATTTCTGTTCCAGGAGGGTCAAATCCCAATCTCTTTATCCCTGCTGGACAGCACCTCCCTGGGTGAGGCTGTTCCCAGGTCCAACATGGGTCTGACTGGAATAAAGCTGACACAGCCTCCGAGCTCGGAGCCCATGTGAGTGCACGAGCCTGCAATTTCATGTTTCAAGTGGTTCAAACTGGTAAAAACTTCAATCACATTTCAGACAAAAAGCCTGATTAAGCTCTGTGTTTTCTGCTGCGGTAAAACATGTGAAATACAAAATTTCCCAAGTGGCAGGAAGCACAAAAATGTTGCTTCTTGTTTATTCACTCAGTGTGACGGCGCGATTTAGAGAGGGCTGTGCTGAGCTGGGGTGGAACAAAATCTTTGCCCCCCACCCTCTCCTCAGTGCTCCTTCCCATCCCTGTTAGGGATTTCATAATGGACCTGGAGAGAATTTGAAGCTGCCATTGATCCAAGATGAGTCAGACAAGGCAGAGCAGTGATGAAGCCGGCGGCGAAATCGTGGCGTGCGAGGGAGAAGATGAGAACTCACTGGTGCGGAGATGTTCCCTGCTCCCTGCAAACGCAGAAACCTGCAGCTTGTTTTTCACAGGCCTTTGTGCAGCAAAAACAAACAATCACTGCCGTTCACACCCCACGTCTGGGTGAGTTTTGTCTCACTCTGCTGAAATACCAGTGGGATTTGGGATGGCTTTATAAAGCCCTGGATGCCGCGGCAAATCTTCATGGCCCTGATTAATATTTTTTCATAACTTTGGAAAAAGAGGTTAATTTTTTATATTGCAAGAGCAATACTGGCAGCAAATGCTTGCTGCCCAGAAAATCTGTGGCTGCCCCTGGATCCCTGGCAGTGTCCAAGGCCAGGTTGGACATTGGGGCTTGGAGCAGCCTGGGGCAGTGGAAGGTGTCCCTGGGGTGGGATTGGATGGGCTTTAAGGTTCTTTCCAACCCAAACCATTCTGTGATTCTGTTTTGCTGTGACTTGTTGGCTTTGTGGTCACAATTGTTTCTACATTTCATCACAAAAAAGCTCTGCCCCCATTTATTCACTCTCACTGCCCCTCACCTCTCACATGTTCCTGACCTTGCCACCACACCCTGTGCTGTCACACCACCCTTGCTTTTCGTGCAAGTCTCACAACAATTTAAAAGTGAGGTTTCTCACTTCCCACACCATCTCTCTCCTTCCCCCTACTCCATTTCAGTGCAAACTCCGTGCTGCAAGAAGGAGRAAAAGAAATTGAGTAGAAAATTTGTTTTTCACTTTTCAAAGACAGGCACCAAAAGCTTTATAAAACAATCAGAAAAGCAATGAAAGGACRGCCTGCCTTTGGAGAAGGTTTATTACACTGGGGGAAAAATCCCTGCCTTATGCAATTTTCTGTGGAGTGATTCCATGCTGTCCAATTTGCCTGCTAACATTTTAATTGGATCATCCTACAAATGCTCAAGAAGTGATCTGACTGCTCAAGTAGGTTYGAGTCACACGTTGGGATGGTGTGGAGGTCTCTTGGCTCGGCAGCTGGGCGAGTGAAGCAAAACTTTTCTCTGCATGTCTTTAGCTGGTTTTTTTTCTGAGATTTCTGAGACTTTTCATGCCTGTTGACCACTGAAGGGCTGAGAGGAGAGGGAGGGCAGCTTTTCCTGCCCTCTGTAGAGATTCCTCCTAGGATAAAGTCCAGATTGCTGGGTTAGGTAGGAAACACCAAAAGAGTGAAGCTCTCCCGAGTTCAGTGCCTTCTTGGGAGCTGCAAGAAACTGAACAGCTGACCTGCCCTGCTTGGTTTTGGCCATAAAATAAAGTTTCATTTCAAAACCTAAGAATAAAATACATGAATTAGAAATATTTTTACCTTTCCAGCCTGTTTGCCTGATATCTGATATATCACAGAATCATGGAATGGTTTGGATTGGGAGGAACCTTAAACTCATGCAGTGCCATCCCTGCCATGGGCAGGGACACTTCCACTGTCCCAGGCTGCTCCAAGCCCCCCTGTCCAGCCTGGCCTTGGGCACTGCCAGGGATCCAGGGGCAGCCACAGCTTCTCTGGGCACCCTCAGGGTGTCAGGGCCTGCCCACCCTCACAGGGAACAATTCCTTCCCAATATCCCATCTAACCGTGCTCTGTCTCAGTTTGAAGCCATTCCCCCTTGTCCTGCCACTCCATCTTTCTGTTGGCTCTTTGTGGAAAGACACAATAAAATCACCCTGAAGCTTCTCCTCTCCAGGCTGAACAATCCCAATTCTCTAAGAGTCTCTAAACCTTGTGACAAAACACCAAACCCCAAAATTGCTGCCTGACATCTGCTGGTGGAGACTTTTTTTTTTTTTGATTTTGCTCCATTGTARTTRTTCTCCAAAAWCTGCAAAAACCTGAACCAAATAATCCAGTGTTGTTAATTGAGAGGAAAAACTATAATAATTTTGGGTTTATATATRTGTGCCAACTGGAAACACGTTCTCAGCTCTGAATGAACCTCTGGGCACAAAGCCACATGTGGACTACAGGATTCAGCATCCTCTGCTGCTCCTGGCTGTTCCCCTTTGGGGGAGGAAYATGCTAAATCAATAAAAAGTAGCCTTTTGTATGTCAAACCCCACCCATCAGTCTTGCTCRAGGCTRAGATTGAATTCCTTTATTAGGAATATTCAGTGGGGTTTGCTGGATTTGCACCTCAGTGTAGTTCATCCCATATAATAAAATAAGTGTAATTGCAGCTGTAAATCACTTTATTAGCTCCTCTGCACACCAGCCAGCCTGTGACACAGTAAAAACATCTGCTTTACAGAGATAACACATGTCCAGGTCTGCTGTTATTTTTTGTACTGTTATATATTTAATTCTGAGTATTTTTCTTTCCTGGTTTGAAGGGGCAGGAAAYCCAGTTTGTGCTGATATGTTACTGACCCAGCCAAATCTGCTTCAGTCACCACTGGGGACCAGCCAGGATCCTTTGTTTTAGAAGTGCTACAGAAATCTGTCTCCTCTTTCTGTCTGACCAAAGTCTGGGCTGAATGAGTGTGGGATAAAGAAGGAAGAGCTGGGAAACCCTGTGGTTCCGAAGTCGGTGCCTGCAGATCGGGGGCTGGTCCTGCACCTCTGCAAAGCCAATGGGACCCTGCAGACCCCTCCCACACCTGCAGGTGAAAGATGTCAGGCTTCTCTTCATTGCAGCTCTGCAGATTTGTAAAATTAAAAGCCCAAGGGGTTGTATTTTCCTCTCAGAAAAGTTCTGAGCTCTCAGCCCTGAGAAGTCTCATTTTCCMTGCTGGTGGAGGCTGTGGAGGGATGAGCTCACTGCCCCAGGCCCAACTACACCTGGTGGGAGATGAAACTCCYGTTCTGCTCCTCTGGAGATGGTTTTTGTGAGTGCTCAGCCCYGCTGTCAGCCCCGCTGCAGTGGCTCTTCCCAGGGCTCTGCCTCTCTCCAGGCAGTCACTGACAGCGAATTCCTTTGGGAAGCAGGCATGGGTACCTAGGCTGAAACTCCTGAAAGGAGGATTTGTACTGAGCTCTTTGTAGCCTCGTGTATTCACATCTCCTGTGAACATCAGAAAGAGCTGGTGCCACGTGAGGATGRGCCCAGAATGTTTAATTACTCATTTCTTTAATCAGGTGTATGCTTTGCCCCCAGAGAGCCTTAAATCCACTGCCATGGCCAGACATGGGCTTAAATAGCACAGAGGTTATGTGAAAGTTTCTGATACTTATCTCCCTGTTAAAAGGCTCTAACTTCCCTTCCCTTCCCTTCCCTTCCCTTCCCTTCCCTTCCCTTCCCTTCCCTTCCCTTCCCTTCCCTT
>NW_026624064.1:75567-79927 GCF_030028575.1 Malurus melanocephalus | reverse complement strand
TTCCACTGTCCCAGGCTGCTCCAAGCCCCAATGTCCAGCCTGGCCTTGGACACTGCCAGGGATCCAGGGGCAGCCACAGCTTCTCTGGGCACCCTCAGGGTGCCAGGGCCTCCCCACCATCACAGGGAACAATTCCTTCCCAATATCCCATCTGGCCCTGCCCCTCTGGCCATTGAAGCAATTCCCTGTGTCCTGTGCCTCCAGTTCCCGATGGATTGTCCCTCTCCATTTTCCCTGTAGCCCCTTCAGGCCCTGGAAGGTGCTGTGAGGTCTCCACACACCCTTCTCCTCTCCAGGGTGGACATTCCCAGCTCTCCCAGCCTGGCTCCATAAGAAAGGAGCTCCAGCCCTCTCAGTAACTCCRTGGTCTCCTCTGGACTTGCTCCAGCAGTTCCATGTCCCTGTGTTGGGGTCACCAGAACTGGACACCGAGCTCCAGGTGATGTCTCAGGGGTGAACGGAGGGGAAGCATCTGCAGCTCCATCTCCACAAACGACATTTAATGGACCCGATAAGTAAAATGAGAGGGAAAAATCAATTCCCATCATCTGCCACCGTCAGTCCTGTGAGGCTGTGACCTGAATTCCAGCAGAGCCAGGWGGGATGGACCGGGATCTTGACTAGTGATGGACATGGCCACAGCCTGGAGAACGACATCGATCGCTGTCGCCTTTATCACCGCGCTCATCACAATCAACCCCTCTCTGTGCACCAAGGGTGGAGGAAAAACGGAATTCAAAGTCACTTTTGACCTCCACCAGTCACCTCTCTGGATTCCTAAAGAATCCTCATTCTCTTTGAAGGGGTACCCATCCATGGGAAAGATGTCCTGTATGTGTGTTAAATAGGACAGAAAATTTATGACAGCAACAAAAAAAGTTGGAACAAAATTGGTATTTTCAGCAAAGATAACAAGATGTTGTGGGTTTCCCATAACATATGTACATTGTTTTTATTAAATTACTCAAAACTTGGGTTTTGGGTTTTAGCTGATGAGTTTTAGGTTTTAGCTTATGGGTTATGAAGTCACTGAAAATAATGTCTTTAATACATAGTAACCATCTAAGAATAAGCAAAAAAAATCTGTTTTTTTTCCCACAGATTAGAAGTATGTTGTGTTTATTATGCTAATTTGGGGATTGGAGATGGCAAATTGAAGTATCATTTTTCCAGTTCATTAAGATTTGACTTTTGACTACTGCTCTGCAATTGATTAGTTTAATTATGCAGATACCAAATGTTCCGAAGGCCACGATCATGGCCACATGCTACCCATGATAAAATGTGCTGTTGGTAGACAATAATGGGAGCTTTTCTAGAGAGGGAGCTGCTCCATTTGGCTGCAAGTCCCAAAATCCACCATCTCTTGTCAGCTCGAGCCATGGTGGTATCCTTTAATTAATACATGGAGCATACATGTTCTTTGAGTGATGGAAATTACAGCCAAAGTGACAATTAGCCTCCACCACGGAGCGAGACKTTCACACCCCATTAAGAATAAAATCAGGAATAGCATTTTCTCGGCGTAATCCACGGTCATTATAAAGCCATCCATGGGGATCAGGAATTGTGGTTGTTATTGAAATATATCATTTCAACAAGGGTAATGATTGCGGCATTCATCCAGCTGTAGTCATCAGTTGTTCCTTTTTTTTTTTTTTTTGCTGGATTTGAGGAGGAAAAATCTGCAATTAAAAAGCCACATAGCCACAGAAAGTCACTGCAATTATTTTGTGCCGCTTCTGCGCTTTAGAACTTCAGTTTTCCAGAAAGTCTGAGAAGGAGGCCGTGTAAACAAAACCTGGTTTTATCAAAGAAATAAATGATAATTCAAGTGCTGCATAAGTCAATGGATGGGATCCAGCATGTGAACTTGGTTTTATCAAAGAAATAAATGGTAATTCAGGTGCTGTGTAAGTTAATGGATAGGATCCAGCCTGTGAACTTGGGTGTTTAATGAAACAATGTGAGCATTTGACTGATCACCACCTCTCTTTCTCTTTCCTTGCACCCCTGGCTCTCAGAGTGTGACTCATGTCATGACATCGTTCCATGTTTTTGAAAACAATTCCAGCCTCTGTCAAGGCTGGAGCAGAAGGAATTCACCATCACTGTGCAAAGGAACTCTCCCATKAATCCAAACCCTGCTCYGTGYCTGTAGCTTTGGTCACAYTGTRAAATTTGTGYCTCTRTTCTTTCTCTCAGAGTTCATACTCYGGGCACCTCAGCACCTTCAGGAGAACTTTCTCCCAATGTTGATCTGGCAGAGCCTGTGCACATATTGGGAATYTCCACTCRGATCCCATGGGTTACGTACCCAGAYGTTTCCTCATTCTTCTTGTCTTGATTTTACTCAAACGCCATCAGTCTCCAGAAGACCATGACTTCCACAGAATCATGAGTGGCCTGGGGTGGAAGGGACCTCAAAGCCCATCCAGTGCCACGGGCAGGGACACCTTCCACTGTCCCAGGCTGCTCCAAGCCCCACTGTCCAGCCTGGCCTTGGACACTGCCAGGGATCCAGGGGCAGCCACAGCTTCTCTGGGCACCCCGTGCCGGGGCCTCCCCACCTTCACAGGGAACAATTCCTTCTATTTCATTCCAGTCTCTCCTCTCTTTCAGTGTGACACCATTCCCTGTGTCCTGTCCCTCCATCTCTCTCCATGTTTTTTGTAGTTTCCCTTCAGGTCCTGCAAGGCCACACTGAGCTCACCCCAAAGCATCTCCTCTCCAGGTGAGCACCCCCAGCTCTCCCAGCCTTCCCTCCCATCAGAGCTGCTCCATCCCTCTGACCATCCTGGTGCCTCCTCTGGGCTCTCTCCAGCTCCAGGTCCTTCCCATGCTGTGACCCCAGCTCTGAGATCCCCAGCTCTTCTTTCTGGTGTTTCTTTTGACCAGCCACCTTCAGGTTTGATAGTTTCTGTTTTTTATCCAAATCCCCTTAAACCAAACAGTTCTTTTCATTTTCCACCCCTATCCCTAAACTAATCTGTCTCCAGAGGGTGTCCTGGAGGGAAGTCCAGCTGAGGTGACCAACAAACTTTACATCCTCCACACCTTCATTGTTTTAAAGGCGGTCAAACTGGACATTGGTTGTTAACCCTATAGAATCTGATTGTAGGTCCTGATCTACAGAAGAAACAATTTAAATTCCTTGGGTGTCAGTGAAGCGTGAGTCTCCTGAGAGGGCAGTTCTGAGAGGTCAGCTCTGGAAGAAATGTGTCACTTGGGTTTTACAGCCGTGTTTGCTGAAGCTCCTTGGCAAACAGGAAATTGGGAAAAGCAGCAAAATCCTGAATAWATGTAAATCCTCCCATATAAACCAGATGAATTCACACTGCAAACCAGGTATGCATGTGTGTATTTTTAATAGCAGAGCATCACATATCAACAGTAATGCCATTTTTCCTGTTGCTGTCAGGGTTTTTAGGTTTTGCCTTGGAGAAAATTCTTGAAAAGTATCCTCTAGAGGAAAAGCAGAATATTTTCTTTGTACAGAAAGTGATGCTAGTGATTTTTTTGTTGTTCCCAGTGAAATGAAGTAGACAATGTTACATTCTGGGGCAGTCCAAAATGTTTGGAAATGTTGTTTTCCCGGCAGGTGTTTATCCGTTCAACCACTTGTTTTTCAATTTAGATATATTTTTAGATGAACCACAGTTCACTCTTTTGCATTTCAGAATGAGCTAGACTTTTTATTTTARAAATTAGCCAACCTCCACCCTTGCCCTGCTTATTTCTTGAAATTTTTTAAATGCTCATATTTATTGTTTATAACTGAAAAAAGAGGAAGTTTTGCTCACAGTTTAAAATTTACAACAAGTTAAGAGATTTTTTTTTTTCTCATTTTCTACTTTGACTGGAGGGAGTGGTGAGGAGGGTTTACCTACACCATGGTAGGTTGATTTTTTTTTTTTTTTAATAGAAACTTAATTAACCATCCAATAGCTTCAGTATGGATGTCCAGAGGCTTGTTGTTGCATCAAAAGTGAGGTTTTCTCCTTTGAATAATGTAGTATAAAATACAAATTGTGGGGTATTTATCCTGTACCCCATATAAAATATAAATGGTTGGGTATTTATCCTATGCTCCATATAAATGAAATACAAACTGTGGGATATTTATCCTGTACCCCATATAAAATACAAATCGTGGGGTATTTACCCTGTACTCCATTTAAAATACAAACTTTGGGGTTTTTATCCTGTGCTCCATATAAAATACAAACTGTGGGATATTTATCCTGTACTTCATATAAACAAAACACAAACTGTCAGGTATTTACCCTGTGCTCCATATAAATAAAATACAAACTGCAGGGTATTTATCCCATGCTCCATATAAATAAAATACAAACTG
>NW_026624064.1:65129-75524 GCF_030028575.1 Malurus melanocephalus | reverse complement strand
CCTGCTCAAGACCAAGCTGAGCCTTTCCATCTGACAATATTTACAAAGTAAAGAAATCTATTTCAGTCAGTAAACGATATTGCTGCTAATAGCTTGGACTGCAATCCCATAAAGAGCTTAAGCATATGGATAATATCTGCTGGAGTTAATTGAGCTGCTGGCATGGGTGGAATCACAGAAACACAAAGACCTGAGAGAGGAGCTCGGTGAGTTCCTCTGGAGAGCATTGGGGCGTGAGATCCCCCTGGAATGGGATCTAGAGGGTTCAAGATCCCTCTTTTGGGATGGTTCAGCCTTACATGGATAACTTGTCATGGAGAGTCATTAAATTATTAAAATTGTTCACTCCTGCAGTCTGGTAGGGCCCTCTGAGGCACACCTGTGGACATCCTCAAGTTTCAAGTAATGGTATTCTGTGATCCTTTTCCAGCACAGTACTGAGGTACAGTTCTTTCAATCCATCCTTTCAGCGAGATTTATTGGATAAAGACAGGAATAAAAATAGCACCTTTGTTTATAGTGACTGCCTCGCTTTATCAGAGCCAAAAAYGATTTAATTTTTCAAGACAGAAATGCCACTTGGGTACATTCCATTGCCAGAGTGAGAACTTGTGTGCTCCTCGGGGGTTTGTGTCTGCAAATGTTCCTGACATATGAACCTTTTCATGTGAATCACCACAGTTGTGTGAGCTTGGGGAGTTTGACCTGATGGGGGATCTCCTGGAGTGAGAGAGGAGCTGTCTGTTCCTTAGGATTTGGTAGAATTCTGGAATCTCAAACTGGTTTGGGCTGGGAAAGACCTTAAATCCCATCCAGTGCCATGGGCAGGGACACCTTCCCCTATCCCAGGCTGCTCCAAGCCCCAATGTCCAACCTGGCCTTGGACACTGCCAGGGATCCAGGGGCAGCCACAGTTTAGGTCTCACTTYCTTTGGACCAATCTTTTAGTGGCTGCTGTGAGAGGAAGAGCAGCAAATTAAATGTTGCCAGTCACTGGTGATGGCTTCCCACGTTCTGGAAAAAGCCCTTGGGAACAGGTTTAGGAGCAGCTCACAGTAAGTGAAGCTGACAGAACAAACACGGCTCTGTCCACTTTAGAGTGATGAGTGTGGTGCTAAATAACACCCAGAGAGGTGAGTGGTGGGGCCATACTCAGGGATGGAGGTCATACTCACCCATCAGGTAAACTCCAGCCTCGGGATGTTACCCCGGAGCAGATTTATCCCCCTGGTTTAACTTCCCTGCCCTACCAGAATTCCTCTTTATCTTCCCAATGTTTCACCATGGCATTCGCCTTGACTGAGCTCTGCTCCTTTTTAGTGCTCCTGCAAATCTTGCTGTCGCTGCCTCTGCCCTGTTTCCCAAGCCATCACCTCAGTGTTTGATAAAAGCTAAAGTCATCCTCGGGATCCTCAGTTCCCAAATATTCAGAATAAAAGTGCCCCAAACCGTGGTGAAAACAGGACAAGGGGCTGTGCCTCTGATCCATCCTGCCAGGAATGGATTATGGATGGCAACAATCCCCCACACAGCAGCAAGCACAGTCTGCCCTGTGACAGACCCCAGCACGGAGGTTCATGTTCAAACCATTTTTCAGGAGTTTAATTGAATTTGGAAATGTCACGGTAGTTCAGGCTCTGCTTTGCTCACACCTGTACAAATCAGTTTACAGCAGCTTGATGTAATTTTGTCCYTTATAAACTGGCTTAAATGACCCAAAAAGGGGATTTGTTTTYCCTTGCAGCTCCCTGAAAGCTTTGCAGGAGTTAATAAAGCAAGTTCTCCGTGTTGCTTTTGCAGCAGGCAGAATCTTCACTGCTTTTCCCCTGTCCAGTTGTTAATTTACTCCAGTGTGAAGGAGTGCAATGTCATGGCCATTAATAAATTACACAAATAAGATTTTTAATGGGTTTTGGGAACATTTTTCTTGTTGATTTTTATCCTGAACCCATTACTTGAAAATGCAGGTAACCTGAAGTATTCACAGGCAAGGGGCTGATTCAAAGGGACATGATCAAGGTGTGACTTAGGTCCATATTTTGGACATAAAGATGGAGTGAGGCTTTTATGGCATTTTTTGGGATGCAGAAAAAGTCCTCTTGAAAGGTGGACAAAGCAGCAGCTCATGGCTGAAGGTGAGCTCAGAAGCTGGGGCTCTTTAGAGACCCATTTTGGGGAGAAATGAGTAGAAGTCTCTATTTTACCTGAACTTCCCTCCATTTTCCCACTTCCCACTGACAGAGTTGGGCTGAATAAACACAAACACATTCTGTGTGGCTCCATGACTGCAGCACAGACAGGATCCTTGGTTTAACCTCCTGTTTTTGTTTTTGGTTTTTTTTTTGCCTCTCATTTCCATGCTCCGAAAACCAACCCAAATGTTTGAGTTGTGGAACCTTTGAGTGTCCTGATCTCCATCAAACATTTATTTCTTGTCAAAAACCYCCAGATGAGGACTGTTCTGTGCACTTCCAGCCCTGAGCAGTGAACTCTTCAGGCACATATCCAAGGGCTCTCACAAATTTGCTTCAATTACCTGTGGCAGCTTCTTCACTAGAAAAAATATCTGCAGAAAAGTTTGTTCCACGTGGAACATTGACTCCAAATGTATTGGGAAGTTATTAATTCTTTTTTTTTAAATTTAAATTTAATTTTTTTTTCCTTGTCCAGCCTACAAAATTCCTCTCTTGAATCCCAACAGAATAAATCTGATGCAAGACTAAACAATATTGTTTACAGAATCCCAGGAAGGGCCAGGCTGGAAGGGACCACAGTGGTGACCTGGTGCCACCTCCCTGCTCCAGGGGTTTGCTGCAGTTCAAGGGAGAGGGAAATGTTAAGGATGAAACAAAATGAAAAAGAGGTTTTGTATCAGAATATTGGTACCAAAATACAATGGGAAATGTAAAATGAAATCCATGAATGGCCATYATTTTTAAATTTCACCAAACCCAGTCTGATTCAGATTTGCCATTGGTGGTGACAGACTCTGTCTGCCAACCATTCTGCCAGTGAARAAATTCTCCTGTGGAGAATTTTGACTTGTTCTCGACCAAGCAAGGTCATTAAATTGCTTTTTTAAAAGCCTAAGATGTGCTGAACATTGATAGATGTTTGTTTATGAGCGCTATAAAAACTGTGCACTGTAAATGAGCTCCTATTGGTGGCAAATGAACTCTTTCATGATTATTAATGAAGTCTGGAGCTGCTATTGCTGTCTAATTATACCAAATGTATTTCTCAAGGTTCAGGGATCTACATAAATCAATAAAAGAACTGAGGCTGAAGAATGAAGTGAAAGCAGTTAATACACTGCTTGGTTGGACCTTACTGATGGCGATTAGATACTCTGGTTTTTTTGTTTTATTTTCCCCATTGCTTGAGGAGTCTCTCTGTTCCGAGGCACTTTTGAGTAGCTGGCATTTTTTGGTAACCTACCTAGAAGTTATTTTCACACTGTCGATGCAGTAACCAAGAGCTCTCCCCATATAATTGCTGTGGGGTTATGGAATTTTCCCTGCAGTGAGTTTTAATTATTCTGTGCTAATTAAGCAACTGATGCCTACTGTGAAAAATTCTCCCCTTGGAACAATGCGAGCAAAAGTGCATACATAAATTTCATAACATATGCATAAAAGCATCCTTTTTTATCTCTTGTACTAATTTCACATCCCCATGTTGGGGCGGCGGCATGAATAAATATAACTCCTGTGGCTGTATACAGCGTGCTCCAAAGACATAATATTCATCTTTTCCCGTTAAAAAAAATCCAGCAACGTGTTATTTTTGGGCTTGTTGGATCCTCCCTTCAGTGCAAAGACTGTCACCTATTAAAAAATTAGATAAAGAATGAGGTGCTTTATTATACTTGAGTTAGAAAGAGGMTTGTTGTGCCTTGAAGGAAAATAATCCCAGCGTGGTTTGGGTTGGAAAGGACCTCAAAACCCACCCAGTGCCACCCCCTGCCATGAGCAGGGACACCTTCCACTGTCCCAGGCTGCTCCAAGCTCATCCAACCCAGCCTTGGACATTTACTGGTTGCAGTGACATTGATCAGGGAACAGAGAAAGGGCAGGGAGAGCAGAAACTGAGGACAGATGTTTTCTTCTGGAAAGGGAAGATCTGGCAAGATTATAACAGGTGATGTGGAATCACGCACAGACCAACCCAGGGCAGGAAGGAGGAAATTTGAAGAGAAAACTAATGTACAAAAATGCCTGAGAAAGTAATTTCTGATCAAAATAAGTACAACCAGATTTGCCTCTTGTATTGTACCTGAAACTCAATAGATTTTTTTTTCCATGGCTGTGCTAGAGGTGAAAGACATACTCTGAGAAACCTTTCATTGATTTAAAATCCATTTTTTTTCTCAAAGAAATGTCAATATGAAAAAATAAACCAGCATTTTTTCCAGCGGTGGTTTGGAAAGGAAGATTTCTGGCCCAGATTTGAGATTTCAGGTGAAACACAGACCTGGTGCTGGTGATGGACATGGAGCTGAGTGGGTGGAGATGGATAATTGGATAATTTCTACACTGATGGGGCCCTGGGGAAGCTGGTGCAGGCTCCTCCTCTGCTCCAGCTGTGTCTGTTCCCTGGGATGGAGGTGTCTGAGCCACTCAGGGCTGTGGTGTCCAGGGGCTCTCCCTGCAGTGCTGCTTTCAAAGCACACAAAATGCACCTTCAAAACAGGGAAACTCAGTAAGACAAGGATGGACTGGCTTGGGAGTGATGCCTAAAAGCTGGTTCACTTAAAACAGAGGCTGGACAGAATTGAGAGAATCCAAAGCAGTTCTGTTCATTGCAGGGCCTTCAGGTGCATTCAGGGCAGTCCCAGCCCAGCCAGGGGCTGCACCCACAATGGACAATGGCTCACGGGTTTTTCACCCTTTATCAGTTTTGTCCATTTGCACATCGGGGCTGAATCCTCCAATTGCAGCTGCAGCCAATGCAGTCATTCACTCCAACTTGGCTCCCCCAATTCTCTGCTGTTTCCATCTCTTGGGGTCTGGCACAGTGAGGTGTCCTTGAGTTTGGGGTCTACAGAGGAATTGTTTTGTGTAAAAATGGGAGAGCAGGAGCTCAGCACTGTCTGTGGAGTCTGGAGTTAAACACTGAAGAATTCCAGGGTTACAGAGACATGGAAATAGAGAAGCTGAATTCTTAAGGCATCAGGAGAACCCCAAAGGTGCCAACTGACTTGATTTCCCTGCTGATGAAGGGCATGGAGGCTGAGCTAAGGCTGTCTTTTGGGGTGGATGTGGTCTGGTGGATGTCCTGAGGGGGTTGTCATACCCAGGTGAGTGCCCTGGGGTGCAGTGGTAGCATATTTGGCCAAGCCACTGGAGGCTGTACCTGGCAGAATTTGGGGTTCAGCCACTCTTCCTGCTAAGGGGGCCCCCATGAACCATTATGGCCACAACAGCAAAGCCTCAGGGGTGCAAAGCCCTGCCCTGGCCAGGGAGCTCTGGGGGAAAGAAGATGGGAGATCACAGCAGCATCCTGAACCACAAACCCCCTGAAATCCCTTCCAGCCTGAGTYACACTGTGATCCTCTGGAAAAATTGGCTGAGYAMTRAGATAAAAACTTYCAAAAAAATTTAATTAAGAAATTCAGGAAGAATCWTAAACCGGTTGTAAGTTTATTTTAGCCGAAACCCCAAGGATGAAGCCACTTGTTAAGAGACAGCTTTCAGGTGTTCCAGCTGAGCAGACAGGTGGATATCCCAGTCCTGAGGCACCTGTGGAGCTGGCAGCACTGTGGAGATCTGATCCAAAATGACAGGGAGAGCCACATCCCACCAGTGGCGATGTGACAATGCCATCCCGGCAGCGAGCTGTCACCAACAGGAACATGGGCTGCTTTCCACTTCAAATTCTCCGCATGAAAATAAAAAAATAAAAATCTGTGTGAATCATCTTTAACACAGCCCGTTTTTCCCCTCTTCAAATTGCAGATCTGACATTTTTATAGGTTTTAAATTCAATTATCTTTAGCTCTAGTTAACTGGAAGCTCCTGGTCCTTGTAAAAGTACGGGGCAAACATTGTCTTTTGGCAGCTCAGCCTCATCTCTCCTTGTCTTGACAAAATGCTTGAAGAAACTGCGGGTTTCAAAGAGGCTCATTTATCTCATCCRTCACTTCAAGACACTCTGGGCAAGTTCATCACAATGATTTCCAGATTTGCAATTTTTCTGATCTTTCTGTCTTTTCCCTGTCCCAGCTGTGCTCCGTTGCAGGAACACGCGGATATGGATTTACGCTCTCGTTCCTTTTATCCGTGCGTGCTCCCTTTTGAACTGTGCTGGATTTTTCCTTGCTGTGGCACCTGACTCTCAATAATCAGAAGAGAAAATCTTTGTGTCCTGCTCATTATTCCCTTTTTCTCTTTTGAAGGAAGCTGTACAACAAACTGTGGGACCAGCGTGCGTTGCAAGGCATCGTCACAGAGGGCTCCCGATTGTTCTGGCTCGAGTCCCCAGGAGTCTTTTTGCTCCCTAAATTTAGAAATCTCCCCCCAGAAAGGATTTCTCCTTCTGCAGAGAGTGCCAGAGCTTTGAATGGGTTTTCATTTTTAAGGGAGATAAGAGGGAACGTTACATTTTCCTGTGAAAATGAAAAGCGCAGCTTTTCATTTTCCGAGGTTTCCTCTTTGATGCTCTCCAAAGATAACTTTTTAAAGTGGRATTAAGTGCAGTTGCTGTTTGCTGGGGCTGCTGGGATCACCCATCCTGTGATGTCACCTGTGCTTTTCCCAGCTGGGATTCCCGGGACACCTCGGCTCTGCTCAGAGTGCTGCTCTCAGTCCTGTAGAGGAGCTTGATGGAACATGGAATCACASACTTGTTTAGSTTGGAAAATCCCTCTGAGCTTATCAGGTCCACTGCCAAAGCCAGCACTGACCAATGTCCCCAAGTGCCACATCCACAGGGGCACAGAAATCCCTTCAGGGCTGGGATTCCTGGGTAGGAAGATGACATTTCCCTGTTCCAGTGCTTAACCAACCTTCCAGTGCAGAAATCTTCCATTTTCTTTTCCAAGCAGTGTGGTAATAGCAGGACTATTCAAATGCACAAATGGTGCAATTTTCTGATATATCATTTAAATCTATGTCTGTTAGTAAGGACAAATGAAAACGGTGTGAGTGCAATGTTTGGCCAGGTTGGAYRGGRCTTGGAGAACCCTGGGACAGTGGGAGGTTCTCTGTCCATGGCAGASSGTGGAATGGGATCAGCTTTAAGGTCCCTTCCAGCCCAAAGCACCCTGTGATTCCAGGATAAATTAAATATGCAACACAAAGTTACTTTTCCTAGTGTGGGGCAGATTTCAATTTGGAATTCCTGGTGGGACGGATCCTGGAACGCCTCCCCTCCCCTCCCCTTCCCCTACAGGGGCTGTCCCTTCCCAGAAAGGGCACCTTTGATCTGGGATCTGCTCCTTTCCTGCCGAACAGAGCCTGCAAATCACGAATGGCTCTGGCACAAGAGCTGCARTTTGGTGCCAGGGGGTGATTTCAGGTTAATTAAATGCTCTGGCTGCTCTGTGCTTCACCAGGTGACGGCTTTGGGCTGAGGCCGAGAATCTTCACAACTTGAGGACCTAATCCTGGACTTCAGCAGGCCAAGCCAATGCCTCAGAGTGCTGTGGATAAGTAAAACCTTATAAAACAAAGGCCTTGTCACCCTTCTAAAACTCTTGCTCTCTCCTGTTCCTTTGGCTGACCAGAGAAGGATTCTGGGAATGATTCTGCTAAACTAAGGGTGAAAAACAAGCTTCATAACCCTGGGAAACAAGGGATAGAGCTGGTATTTCTACCTGTGAGAATGTGGCATCAACAGCAGGGAGAAATTTAAACAACAGAAGGAGAAAAACAACACCAAGGCTGCACCTGGTGTTTATCTGAATGCTTGAACACTTATGCTATAGGTGACCAATAGTGATGTGCTGTAGCTGAGTAACAGCCAATGAACCTATTGTAGTAATTTAGTAGCCAATGAATATAACAATTACAATATCAATAACACAATTGATAACATATTAAAATGTATAAATGAGAATGATTTTTGGAATAAAAGAGCCAAAGAGCTTTGGCCCTTTTCAAGGTACTGATGTGTGTGTGGCTGCCCCAACAGCGACATCCAAGTGGCTGAACAAGTTCTCAAAATGAAAAGCTCTGAAAAGCTTCAGGGCCACACCAGGACAGCAGTTTGCTCTTTGCTGTGCTGGGTTTTTGTGAGCCTTGGAGCAAACTCCCAAAAATGTGAGAAGAGCAGCGAGCCTGCTGGAGCAGCTGTCACAAAAATCAGGGGCTCGGCCTCACCTTGTGCTGGGYGAGAAAAACAGAAAGGTGGGGTGATCCCAGGACAGAGGGGAAAAACCCCAGAGTGAGATTTTACCTGAGGCAGTCAGTGCTGTTTGTAGCTCAGACAGAGGATKTGGGTGCTGTGGGATTAAAAACTGATGGAACCTCCGTCAGATCCTGTCCTGTCGGTGCCTGGTGATTTYTGCCTTTCCTTTTCCTGTACCCTTTATGTRTCCCTTGTACACTTAGCCTACATGTCTGTAATTCCTGTAGCCTGATATTCCAGCTCAGTTTTGGGGTTCTGCTGGGCAGAAAACCCAAACATCCCCAGTGAGGGGTCAGCGTGCTCTGYGCTATCTCAAACCTGAYGGGTGGAGCCTTCTCTSTGGRASACATYGTRTAAACTGAGCTCTGGCCTCATTCCAGGGAAAAATCCTTTAGAATAGGGGGACATRACTTCATTTGTTACGTTTCTTACTGGGGAATTSTAGATAGATCTGCTGATTTGTGAGATCTATAAAACTTGTATCCGTGYTATATGTGGGGYACATTTTCCATTGAGCTGTGCACCTGGAATCCCATTAAAWACCGAGGTAAAACCCTTTTATCCCCTTTGTTTGTGTCATAWTTAAATTAAAAMCCGTGTTTKTGTCATAATTAAAACTGGCTGATGAAGGCAGCACTGTCGGTGCACTGACAGCAGTGCYGGATTCCAGTTTGGCTCCCAGCTGRGRTGGGATATCCCATCCTGCAGATATCACATCATGGATGTGGKGTGAGTCCCTGTGAGAAGGGGGAGCAGTAGGAACCCTGAACATTTCACAGGAGGAGACCTGGAGCAAGATGATGGTCAGGGAGCATTTGGGAGACAAAATATTGGGAAGGCTTTCCCAAGTTTTTTCTAGGGATTTTGTGGATAGTGTGGGAGAGATTAGATACAGGAATGGTGGGAATTTGATTAGCTCAGGGTTTAACATCCATGGCTGTCTGAAGGTTTTTTATCACATTTTCTGACTCTGATGAAGCGAAACGGCAAAAAAGGAACAACTGCAGAATGCAAGAGAAATGTTGCTAAGGTATCCAGAGGGGACCTTTGCATGTAAGGGTTGCCACCAGTGTTATTTGATTCTAATTCAGGAAAAAAAAACCCCCACATTATAATAATCAGGAAAAAAAAAAAACCAAGTAAGAATTTGGCTGAAAATAATATTGATAAAAGTAATCCAGGTGCTGTTCTGAGAAATGCAGATGAAGAGAGGATTTSAGTGGAAAAGGGAAGCAAAGTAAATAGAAAAGATCCCTGGTGAGCAAAGCCTGCTCCACCTTTTACAGTGCCRGGATGATAATAATAACAACAGCGGTATATGATTTATTCAGATTTTTCAGCTTTTGCCTGGCACTCAAAAGAGAAATGGAAAGGGCTCAGGAAAATACAGGGAAGGGCTCAGGAAAATAGAGGGATGGGCTCAGGAAAATACAGGGAAGGGCTCAGGAAAATGCAGAGAGGTGGGAAGGGCTCTGAAACAAAAACCCTGTTTTTGCTTTCTGCAGCTTTCTGCCTCTCTTCTGAAGGAAAAAATGGTATAAAATCTCCACATTTTGGGACTGTGCCAGCCCTTCCCCTCTCTGTGCTCTCCKGAGCCCTTGCAGGGGTGGCTGTGTCTGGTGAAGGCGAGCAGGGGAGCAGGAGCCACTGCACCCCACTGCTCATTCATATGACATTTTTAGGGTCGGATGGCTCCTGGCTGGCAGGTGACAAAGCTGCTGGAGYTGCAGCTGGAGCCAGGAGCAGCAGGGACAGGTGGAACTCTGTAAATAAGGAGCACTCAGAGCCTGTCTATGCCCTGCCAAAGCCACTCCCRGCCAGGAGCCAGCTGAGCCCTCGTCCCTGCCCAGGTCACTGCTGCCTGTGCTGGTGCTGTCAGTGGCAGCCAGAGCAGGCAATCTGCTCAGCTTTCAAGGAATGAGTTCACAAAGTGTGTAAAAGCCCCAAAATTGCCTGATTTCTGGCCATTTGTACAAGTTTGCTGTGTTTCTTGACCCCCTTCACCTCCCTTAKCCCAGTGCCTGTGGCACTGCAGCCCCTCTCCTG
>NW_026624064.1:44147-64247 GCF_030028575.1 Malurus melanocephalus | reverse complement strand
TAAATCTACCCCTTGGTAAACATCAGCTCAAGGCCTGGCTTTAGGAGGAAAACCTCAGGAGAGTGGGATTTGTGCAGARCACCCTGTGAATATCCTWCATTCACAWCCTTTCYCCAGAATCCGCTTTGCATTTTCCRCCTCAGGCRTGGCTGTAAATCCCTTTTCTGTCCYGTGACTTTCCTCAGGCCTTTCCTCTGCATCAACACTGCTACTTCACCTTGTGTTTTGGCATGTTTTGGCATGTTTTGGCATGTTTTGGCATGTTTTGGCATGTTTTGGCATCTACCTTTGCCAGCTGTTAAAAGCCACGATTGCCCTGTTGGGTCAGAAGTGCAGAGCAGCCCAGCACCGATTTCCCTTCAACACCTGCCTGGCAAAATTGGCTCTGCTGGCTCAGATTTGGAATAAATTTGTTGTTTTTAAGGGCAGTAGTTGAGCACCAAACTCCAGGGAAGATGAGACCTGGCCAGGGGGRTCCCGAGCCACAGCTTTGGAAATYRTGACCCARCAGGAAAAATTGAAATAATGTGTGRGTTAACTTGAGAGGAGAAAAGACAGAAGAGGAACACATCTGTGGCTGCTGAGCGGTTTCCTGGCAGGGCAAAATGTGAGTTGGCTTGGATGGCAGCAAATTCAGTCTGAATGTACAGCCAAATCAGGCTTGTTCTAAGATTTTTAAGAGTTTGAAATATGTGTTGAATAGATTTTCTTCTATAATCTCTGTCACTGGATGTTTTAAAGACCAAGATCCGTATATCCAGGGGGAATACAGCAAAGACACAGGGTTTGAAACCCCTTCTCAGTGTAAGCAATACATACCTCTTTAGATGTACAAAAATCACACCTATTTTCTCATTCTCCCTCCCTGGTTTTAACACACAGCTTTCCTTTGTGCTCTGGAAAGTCTGCTCACAGATTGTTTCACTTGATTAACATTCCCAGTGGGCTTTTCAGAACCTGTTGTCCTGGGAATAGGAGTTGTTCTGTCCAGATATTTGTGAATCACAGAGACATAGAATCCTGCAATGGTTTGAGTSAGAATGGACCTTAAAAATCATCTCCTTCCAACCCCTGACATGGGTTGGGACACCTTCCACCAGTGGAAAGTAATCACCAAACTGGTGAAGAATGGAGAAACTGTATTTCAGATTTTTGGAGGAGGGCTCTGGCCTGGTCTACACTGTATCATGGGTGCTACTATTATAAAATAATTAATAATTATACAATTAATAATGCAGATTTATTGAAGAATCAATCACGTGTAAATTTCCACGTTTCTGTCTTGTTGAAGAAGAGTTTTGCCCAAAAAATAAAGTGGATTTCACGAGACAGTAAGAGGGTCTCCTATGACAGCAGCAAACARTGTGTTGATGTCTCCTGGTTACTTGGAGCTTGCTGAGCTTTTTGGAACATCTTTTCAATATCCTTGGGGTTTTTTTYACTGATTTTAGTTTTCTTTCTTTGAGCACAAAAAAAATAAAATAAAATATTCAGTTGTAATAACAAATCGTCTGATGGCATGAAAACCTTATTAAACAACTTCAATAACCTCCAGAAACATAAATGTAATATAGGAGAAACATTCCTTTACGGAAGTYGATTGGAGGTAGGGTTTTGATGCAATTTGTCAAATCCACCTCGTTTCCAAGGCRTGATGGAAGTTAATATTGATTGCCATTTGAAAGCCCAGCTTGTGGGCTTTGTTCCACTCAGCTGCCAGCATTGTCATTCCCAAGGTTTATTTTTCCTGCGCTCCCAGATCATGGGGGCCACTGGAGCATGTCAGGGCTGGCAATAATAAAGCAGCTGATAAACAAAAGCTGCAAATATCAGCATGGCAGAATGAAGTGGAATAAGGAAATCTCCCCCTGTGGCTGGGCTGGGAACATATTAAGAGCGCTAATCAAAATTTATTTAGAGAAAAACACCTGTAGTAACAGCAGCAATCTGCTCGTGGTATCAGTTCTTTCTCTCATCTGCCAATAATGAAAAATGTCTGTCAATTATCCGATGTGAGCTTTTGCCATCTGACTAACAGAATTATAAATTCCAAAATTAAAAAGTTCATTATTGCCTATCGCTGTTCTTCTCGAGTATGAAATTTCACCTTAATGCCTGTAATTAAAAGAATTCATCTTTTGGCTTTTCTGGGTTTTTCCAAAGGTCTCAAGCACTTCTCCCTGGGAGTGTCCTCCATACACTCTTCAGGGGGTAGGGAAGTTATGCCTGGCCTTTTCTCTGTCCTTGTCACATCCCAGTGTCCCTGATTCCTGCAGAGCAGGAGCCCTGGTGCCTCAGAGCCTCGGCTTTMCAGGCAGAGGGACATGAGAGAATCTTCCAGAGCAACATCTGCCAAACCCCAGCCTTACACCAAGCACGCCGTGCAGGCAGGAGGGCAGCCAGAGCCCACAATTTGGTCTAAAATAACAGAAGGACAACAGTTCCCAGATTTTGAGGCACTGCAACCCACAAGAAAAGAGGTGGGGATGATGCTGAACCTGTGGAGCTGTAAGAATGCAGGAACAGGGGTTCCTTCTCTGCCTCGAGCTGAAAACCCCGAGCTTTSTCTTTACAGGAGGACCAAAGGTTCCCAGATAAAAACATCTCTGCCTTGCGCTGTCAGACGTCTCGATGTACTCGAAATGCGGCTATAAAGTGTTCAGATTTGAGCTGAGAGCGCTGGCCTGCCCTGGATTTGCTGTTTTTCACGGGAAATTCGCTCAGCTGGAAAGCGTCTGGTCTGGCGGACCCTGCGGAGGTGAAGCCGCGCATCGCTGCCAGACCGAGCTGTGGCCACCGCCTCCCCAAATCTGCTTCGGGACTGTTTTATCCCATCCATCAGAACAGCTTTCTCCCTGTCCTGGTGCGAGTGAAGGCTTTATTAGCCCACCTTCCCTTCACTGCCTGCTGATTGACGGGGCAAACCACCCCAAAACTCCAACTTCCCGCGGCTCCGCTGCCCCCGGAGAGGCGCATCCCCAAAAGAGGAACCCCGCCCGGCGATCTGTGCCCGCACAAAGTGATTTATTTGAAAGGCACGCCGTATTAGCGGCTYTCCCAGCCGTGTGCTCTGCCCCTGACAGAGACAAATCGCTGCCGCAGCAGCCGCTCCTGCCAAGGCAATTTGCGCTCGCTTTGCCAAGTGACAGCAGAGCTCCGCTCCGTACCCTTGTCCCCCCTGAGTTGTCTTGTTAAAGCGTTTTKCGGGCTGCAGGAGTTGATCTGCAGCAGTCAGCCGAGGCGCTGGGATGATCAAAGGGCTGGGG
Organism: Malurus melanocephalus; assembly: GCF_030028575.1. NCBI lineage: Eukaryota > Metazoa > Chordata > Aves > Passeriformes > Maluridae > Malurus > Malurus melanocephalus. Next base: position 60,981 of record NW_026624064.1, on the reverse strand, counting down.
AAGTAGTCAGGAATTTTCCTGCTGAAGGGGACTTTTAAACACTCTCCCCCCCTCCCATCATTTGCTCTGGGTGCTTAATCCTATTTAAATAACAACGTGTCAAACATGCCCAGCCATCAACTMGCAGGTGTCCCTGCTGGGATTGCCAGCCTGAACTTTTTCTGCCTCTCAGCGTGAGGATTTTTTTTTCCCCAAATATTGACTTTTAGTTTTCAAGGTTACCGACTACGGGAGTTGCTCAGCCCGCGTCAGGAAAAAAGGCACGTCAAGAAGATGAATGCGCTTATCAGGCAAATCACCGGGCTGGACATAAACTTTTAGATCTACCTGTTTGAATAAATCCCCGTTTTTCTGTAATTACTTGTGCAAACGCCCTGCCTTTCAGCTTCTCAAAGAAAGGACTCTAATTTATGATGTTTACACGGCGGTGGCTGCGTGCTGGCACCAAACAGGCTTCAATCTTCATCTCCCCCAAGGAAAAAAAAAAAATCTTATTAAATAGCAGTGAGAAACCTACAGGATCAATTGTGTGACAGTGCCTAATGCTGCACTTCCAGCCCCAGGTAAGCCAATTACTGCAGGTCTGGAAGAGGACGAGCTTCAGGCAACTCTGCCCCATCCTTTTGCTGCTTTTGGTGGGAGAAAGGGAAGGCAAAGCTGCATCTCCAGACCAGACCTGAGCTGGCTGGTTTGGATGTGAGGGTGCTGGGGGCTTCACACAATGCCACAACTCCTTTCAGGACACCTGTTCCAGGSTTTAATAACTCAGGTGCTGGCAATTCCGTGGCTGAACTAAAAATAGRTGCTGTGTTTGAGCCATTAGTCTTGCTCTGTGTGTCCCAGGAGCGACAGTCCAACAGTGCTGTGAAAAACAGGGGTGGTTTGGTTTTGTTAAAGAAAAAAAGAACAACTAAATTAGTGAAAAATAAAAAAAACCCACCCAACCAAACAAAAAAAAAAAAAAAAAAAAAACCCCAAAATCCAAACCAGAAAAACTTGTTTTCTTTGTGTACAGAGAATTAAAAAATCTTTGAAATAGTAGAAAATTGGGAGGGAGGAAAAGCAGTTAAATCAAAGTTGTTTCTGTGGTGCTCTTAGGTAAAAAGCTGACTCTGGCACTGTTCAAAGTGCTTGGTAATCTTTTGTCTGAATACTTCACAGTCATAAAAAGAAAGAACAAAGTACTCCATCTCTCCTCTTTTTTTTTTTTTTGTTAAATTAAGCCCAGAATAACTATCAAATATGTTAACTGCTCCGTGCTAGTATGTCAAATTATCTTCACACATTTTGGNAATCTTTGAAACAGTAGAAAATTGGGAGGGAGGAAAAGCAGTTAAATCAAAGATGTTTCTGTGGTGCTCTTAGGTAAAAAGCTGACTCTGGCACTGTTCAAAGTGCTTGGTAATCTTTTGTCTGAACACTTCATAGTCATAAAAAGAAAGAACAAAGTACTCCAACTCTCCTCTTTTTTTTTGTTAAATTAAGCCCAGAATAACTATCAAATATGTTAACTGCTCCGTGCTAGTATGTCAAATTATCTTCACACATTTTGGGTGCTGGTTTGGGTTTTTTTTAACAGATGTGGGGTTTTTTTGCAGCGCTCACCACATCACCACCTGCAGYGTTTGTCATTCTGCACACGCCTTCTCCTCGGGGCCTTGGCTGCTCCCCGGCAATGATTACAGCCAGAGATAATTAAAATAATGAATGACAAACAGTGGAGAGCAAATAAGGAGTATTGAACCCCTGTGTGTGCAGGTAGAGCCGTGTTTGCCCACGGACACAGATTTTGGGATAAATGGCTGTGGCCCAGGGGTTGGGTTTGCAGAGCTGGGATTAGGGAGGGTGTTATGGGATCTGCTGGGTTCAGCACTGTGGGTTTGAGCAGGACAATGGCTGTGTCTGTCCCAACCCTCATTCTCACAGATCCCTGTGTGGTCACTTCACTTTGGGAATCTGCTGGAGCTGGCAAATCACAACCAACTTTCACCACAGCCTTCAGTCGATGTCAGTCCTCATCTGCAGCATTCCCTCTGTCAGCTGCTGCAATTAAATCCTCTTAATGTTCACATTAATAAATGCTGTTTAGTGGGACAAAGTTATATTTGGGAATGGGGAAATGTGTTCAGTGCCACCATTCTGATGTGATTCCACTTTTGATATATATCCACAGATACATCCCATATGGGATCAGGGAATTGCAGAACGGACTCAGAATGTCCTGAGCTGGAAGAAGCCACACAGATAGAGTCCAGAGGAGGCACCAGGATGGTCAGAGGGATGGAGAGCTGCTGGGAGGAAAGACTGGGAGAGCTGGGAATGTTCTCCTAGAGAGGAGAAGCTTTGGGGTGACCTCAGTGTGGCCTTGCAGGGCCTGAAGGAGCTGAAAATAAACTTGGAGAGAGATGATGGAGGGATAGGACATTGGGAATGGCTTCCTGAGATGGGATACTGGGATGAAATCCTTCCCTGTGAGGGTGGGGAGGCCCTGGCACCCTGAGGGTGCCCAGAGAAGCTGTGGCTGCCCCTGGATCCCTGGCAGTGTCCAAGGCCAGGCTGGACATTGGGGCTGGGAGTGACCTGGGACAGTGGAAGTGTCCCTGCCTGTGGCAGAGGTTGGAATTAGATGATCTTTGAGTTCCCTTCCCATCCAAACCATTCTGTGATTCCACAATTCAGGTATCCATGCAGACTACGTCCTTGTGAAAATGAATATGACGAGATAAATACTGAAAAATAGAATAATTCACAGAGAAATACAATTGCTCTCTGAGATTCTTACAGTGGTTTCCAAGTCGTGAGTCATGAAAGATCGACTTGTAGAAGAAATTTTTAGTTCATATCTTTAACTCTCTTTCCACATTGGAGAGAACTCCTGGCAGCCTCTTCTTGAGTGTAAACAATTGTAACTTTCCAAAACTTCATTTGTGTCTCACTGGTTTTCTATAACTGAGGTTTTATTAATGCACGGTGAATTGAAGTTTCTCTTCCTGTCATCATCTCCATCTCTGAAAGTGTCAAAAAACTTGTGAGTGAGGCACCTGGGAACATATTTGATGCTGAACATCGTGGTGGTGCYGGGTTGATTGTTGGTGATCCTAAACGTCTTTTCCTGCCTTAATTATCCAGTCAGAGAGAGAACTCCTGAACTCTGGGCTTCTCTTTCATTCTCATTCATTCATTTTCCAAATCCTGTGGTGTTCAACCCAAAATACACTGGTGACATTTCTGTATTAAAATCAGCAGTGTGATCTGTGAGGGGAAAAAAATGTCTATAAATGGAAGAGGAAGGTTGTACACCAGGAGTGGAGTGGGTGTAATGTCTGCTGCCTGCCTCACCCCAGCACCTGGGGCAGGTCTGMCCCCCATCCCAAACTTCTTAAAGTGTGTTGAGTAACCAAAGATAATTTACATCAATAATCTGGTGCTTGTAATTTGCATCACTGATCAGCTTTGGTATGGGATGCATATTCACACCCTCCTTCAAAGCTGATTCCTCTTTGGAGGGTGAGAGCCTCATCRYTAATCAGAGCACCATTCCTGCCCCWAATGTGCAGCAAATGAATCTCAGCCAGTTGTTCAAATTGAAAATTTTAGCTGCCTGTCAAGGCGGGTCAGACGGGAAATGAAAAAATTAGGATTGCTGAGTAAAAAAAGAACAAATATCTCCCTGCACCCACCTGTGGCGCCGAATGAGAAATGAAAAAAATTGGGATCTCTGGGTAAAAAAGAATAAATRTCCCGCTGCATCCACCTGTGGCTCCGTGCATTCTCTGAGATGTTAACTCCATGCAGATGGCATTTCCTGTCTTGAGGAGTTCTTTCCATTCAAATAAATGCTTTTAAAATGCCGTCCCCTCACTGCAATTGACTCCTCCAGCAGGTTRAAATATCTCTGCAATGAATATTCCACTTCAGACTGGGATTTTTTGATGGCTTGAAGTGACTCAACTGCGTCTGTGGCAACGGTCTCTACAGTTTCTCTGGGGAAAAAAACCCCAAAATCCCAACAAAACAAGAGAAACCTCTGATTTCTTTATCTATTTCTATATCTTTTTCTCTATCTTATCTATGTACAGCAGCAGGAAATACAGGCCCTGCACACTAAGGGCACCACATGCCTCATGTGCCTCGTGTTTTGTTCTGGTGTTGGAAGGTAAGGACAAAGGACACGGGAAAATCAAAACCTTTTTGGAGTTAATAGGTGTAGGTGGCTCTCAGAGTATGAAATGCTTTACTAAAATCTGAAAGCTCCTGTTTTTACCTCTAAACATGGGAATTATCTGACTGAAATCAGCCAAGTCATTAATTTATGCCGGCAGATATCGGGATGCCGACGGAGACGGGATCATCCCTGTCACCAGGCAAGAGAGGGTGCAAAAAGCAAAACAAAACTCCTCTAGATCCATTCCACTTCTTCCTAATTTTTTTCTCTTTTTCATCAATAACCCAATCTCTCTTCCTGAGCATTGTTGCAGCAAAAGCTTCTGGAGACAGACGAGCTGCTCTGAGTTATTCCTCAACTCCAGCTTTTCTGCTTTAATGCTGGAACCCTGAAAAGGCAGAAAAGGATTTTGACAATTGAAGGGTTTGCTCTGGGTGCCATTGTGATTCACTCACTCAGATAAATGTCTTTTACACTCTGGTAATTCCTTTGCATTGTGTTATTCATAGCTGAGTGAAAATCCTAACAAGATGCTTTAACTTGGCTCTTTCTGCTTGGAATTGCTTAAGGAATGTTGATGGGATTATTGTTTTGCCTCACTTTTTACTCAGTTGGAAGAAAGGAGCTGCATGTAACAAAAAAAGAAAGCAAACCCCCCCCAAATATCTCCTGCAACAAGCTAAGGCAAGCAGGGCTTGAAGTGAAGGTTCACCCCATGACAGCAATTTMTTACCTGTATCAATTATTTGGAAGATAGAACTTGGTTGGCAGAGGGAAAAAAGAAAAAAAAAAGAAGATCCACAATGCAAAGAGTAAAGAGGCAAAGCTGACAGACAGCTGATAAAAATGTAACCTCCATTTTTCAGCTGACTGAGCAGCTGCAAACAATAGGGATTTTAACAGAGCCAAAGCAAAGGTCTTGCATTTTGTGCCAAAAACCCACTGGAATATCTTGCTGATAGCAGCAGACTCGACGTCAGAGGAAATATTTACACTCATGCTGGAATTTTGTGGTATTTTTTTTCCCTAGACACTCAATGGGATTTGATGAAAGAAATTAATTCAGGGAAGTTTTGTGTCTTGTGCTCTTTCAGACCTCAAAATCAACAAATCTTTTCCAAAAGCCTGTGATTGTGTTGGGGAAGGAGTCTTGAGCAGGTGAARGAAAATCAAGTGGAAAAGATGGTTCTTTCCTCTGAAGAAATATCCTAACTTAGAAACAAACGAACCCAAAAAACCAAAGAGGCAAATTAATAGTACAAAATAACCTGAATAATAATAATATTAATAATAATAATAATAATATTAATAATAATAATAATAATAATAATAATAATAATAATAATAATAATAATAATAATAATAATAATAATAATAATAATAATAATAATTTGGTGTTTGTAATAATATCAAAGCCAATAATTTTTGAGGTTTTAAAGCTTCAGTGAGAACACCTTAATTAAAAAAAAATATCAGACTGCTTTCTTTACCATTGAAGCCCAGTCCCCTTCTGCTCCTGTGCCCCCCATATTGTGCTCAGCTGTAAAAAAAAACTTTTCCTGGGCTTTCTAATTGTGCTTTTTACCTCTGTCTGTACATGGTGATGGTACCTGGACCATTTTTATCTATAAAGTGTTGTTTTCACAGCCACAGCTCCCAGCTTGGATTTTTTCATGTTTTGCTGTGTATGTTCCATTACTCTTACTGGGAAACAGAAAAAGGGAAAGGGAGGAGTTGGGAAGGTGAGGCTGCCAGTGAGGATGTGGGGAAAAGGGAGATTCACACAAAAACTTCCTCCCAAGCTTGTGCTGGGATTTGGTGGAGCACCCTGGGACTGTGGAAGGTGTCCCTGCCATGGCAGGGGGTGGCACTGGATGGGATTTAAAGTCCCTCCCAACCCAATCCATTCTGGGATTCTCTGATCCCACAATCAGTTCAGTGACTGTCCCAATTAAATACCGGACTTTCCTGAACTCTGAATAAAAAATATAAATCCAGCACATAAAAATCCAGCCTTTTTTTCCAGCTGAAGTTCAAAATCTTTTCAGCTTTAATTCTCTGTTTCACTYGTCTTACGGAGTTGTTCAGATCAGATTGTTATTTCTGTTGGTCATTTTGGGGATCYATCTGTAGATCGGCTGCACCGTGAGAATCCTTTGTCAGAGCCATGAATTTGCAGGGATTGAATGTTCTCAGCTGGTGAATACAAGAAAAAGAGCTGAGCTGAAATGTCCTTATCCTCTGGCTGGCCCCATGACCCTGCACACAGCTGCAAATATCCACATTTATCCTCAAAACCTGCTGCTCCAAATCAAGTCAGCACTAACCTCCTGTATTGTCCTTGCAACTCCTCCATCCTCAGGGGTTGGAACTGGGATTGTCCTCAATATTCCAGGGAATGGTCCCAGCCCTGAGGCTGCCAGAGCTCCAGGAGCGTTTGGACAGCGCTGCCAGGGATGCACAGGGTGGGATTGTTGGGSGTCTGTGCAGGGACAGGGGTTGGATCCATGATCCCTGTGGGTCCCTCCCAGCTCAGGATATTCCATGATTCAATGAAATATGAAAAATTTCAGTCTTAAATCCAAGCAGGATGTTGTAAAACACCCCAAGGCATGACCAAACCCTGCTCACCTCTACTTTAGTTTCAGCCAAAGAAGCTGTTTTGCTGTGGCTGAAGGGCACCAACACCTTTGGGTCTGAGGATGTATTTCAGTCAGAAAGCTCAGGGGCAGGGGGGAAATCTACAGCTCTGCAAACCTCCCCATAAATTGGAGAGCTTACAGGAAAGGATTGTTCTGTGGAGTGAGAGGCAGCAGAGTTCCTGATGTTGCCTTCTGGGTTTAATTGTGTTTAACCTGGAAAATAAACTTGGTGTGAGAGTTATGCTGCGCCATGAAAGTGGGGTCGGCGTGCCAACATCCAAACAACCGGGAGGTCACCCACCCAACAATTACTGTCATGCTGACCCCAATAAGCAGATTTTAGCTAAATCAAAGATACCTGCTCTGYTCCCAGACTTTTCCCAAAGACTTGGAGATTTAAAACCGAGGGTTTAATGTAAACTCTGCAGGTGCCAGCGGAAAAAAATTGAAGCTGAGCAAAACCTGTCAAATGTAGCTTGGACAGAGATGGTTTGCAAGGGATGGAGGGCGAGGACAAAGGGGAATGGCTTCAAATTGACAGAGGGCAGGGATGGATGGGATATTGGGAAGGAATTGTTCCCTGGGAGGGTGGGCAGGCCCTGGCACAGGGTGCCCAGAGAAGCTGTGGCTGCCCCTGGATCCCTGGCAGTGTCCAAGGCCAGGCTGGACATTGGGGCTTGGAGCAGCCTGGGATAGTGGGAGGTGTCTCTGACCATGTCAGGGGGTGGAATTAGATGAGTTTTCAATTCTCTTCCAGCCCAAACCATTCTGTGATTCCACAATTCAGGTATCCATGCAGACTCCATCCTTGTGAAAATGAATATGATCTGGTAAACATTGAAAAATCAAATAATTAACAGAGAAATAAAACTGCTGTCTGAGATTCTTACAGCAGGTTCCAAGCTGGGAGTCATGAAAGATTAACTCGTGGAAGAAATTTTTAGTTCATATCTTTAATCCTCTTTCCAYGTTGGAGAGAACTCCTGGCAGCCTCTTCTCGAGTGTAAATGGTTGTAACTTTCCAAAACTTCATTAGTGTCTCACTGATCATCAGTAGCTGAGGTTTTATTAATGGATGGTGAATTGAAGTTTCGTTCCTATGATTCAACCACTTTTTCCTCTTCCTTCTTCCAGCAGATGGATCATTAAAGGGTCCCTATAGCATAAACTTATTTAAAGATATTCCTGGCTGCTTTGGCAATAGAAAGAGACTTGGAATTTAGTTTCTAAAAGTCAGGATCCCCTCATTTAATGTAATTACAAAACTGCATAATTTTTAAAAATGAGACATTAGCTCCACATTTATGGTATTTAATGCTCTCRGTGTGCAGATGGAATGCATGTAAATGTGAAATTTAAAAAATGGTATTTTAGAAACACTCAGCTCCAGGACCTTCTGTACATGACTTAGGGGAATCGGCAGCGAATCCATTCCAGGCGTGAGTTATGGATGATAAAAATCTGGGGAACTTGTCTAATAAATAACGGCACTAAAACCCTCTTGCACAGTTCATATTTCTGATGTGAAAATGTGCAGCCTGCTGTGACTGAAATGCAAATTGTGGGGTTCTCCCAGGGGAGGATGAGGAGATGGATCCTCCTCGGCCAAAGCACGGGAGTGGAAGCCTGGGTTCCATCCTGGGCTACCAAGCCCAACTTCTGACTCTGTTTCTGGGTGACCTGATGTTTTACCCTGTGGCTGTGGGAAATCTCTGCCTGTGGATGATTTTTTGCCCCTGTCACCTTTTCCAGTGTCCTCAGTGCCAGTCCAGCCCAACTGCTGGCACCAGGGATCCATCACAAGCACCCACAGGGATCCAGCATCCCCTTCCAAGCTGCTCTGTCTGTAACACACATCCTCACCACTCCCCAAAGAACTCCCTCTGTGCTGCCAATTGCATGAAATTCCCGCTTGTTTGCATTCCGCGTGGAATTAGACTCTCTATATACACTAAATATTTAAATATACCCAGAATACACGAGATAACAGCATCAAAACAAACACTCCTGGTGCACTACTAAAAAAAGCAGCACAGAAATGAAGCCCAAGGTGTCCATGATACTATGTTTCTCCTTTTTTTCTTTTTTTCTTTTCTTTTTTCTCTTTTCATTTCATTTCTTTTCTTTTCTTTTCTTTTCTTTTCTTTTCTTTTCTTTTCTTTTCTTTTCTTTTCTTTTCTTTTCTTTTYTCTTTTTTCTTTTCTTTTTCCTTCTCCTCTCCACTCCTCTCTGAACCTCTCCAAATCTCTCCTCTCCTCTTTTTCTCATGCATTTCAGTCGTTTCTGCAGCTGCTGCTCTCCTGTAAACAGAGAAAACTCTGTTTATTTCAGGTGATGCTTTAAAACTCACTTGTCACGCTGCAGATCTGAGCTGGCCAYTGGTGTTTCTTGCAGGGAGAAAAGGGGTGGGGAGGAGTGGCTCAGATTCAATATCTTCAATATATTCCATAKAATAGAATTCCAGATTCTGGCTCCTGACAGGTGCCTGAGCTGCAGAGGAAGGGTTGTGAGTGACAGAGTCGTATAAAGGGAGGGAAATGAGATGTCAAGGCGAGTTAATGGCACTCTTTGGATATCACAGCTCTCCTGGCTTGGGTCAGCCCCCAGCAAAAGGGTTCTTGGAATCACAGAAAAGCCRTGCTTGATATAGGAGGTTGAATTGTTGGAAAAAAAAAAAAAAGGTTAAACAGGGCTAAACTGTTGGGAAAAATTTGAAAGCCTTTATTTCCACCTGCTTTGGCTTAGATGGTGTTGAAGGAAAGGGCAAGGGAAGCTGCCACAGGCAGTTCACCTCTTCAATCCAAACCAAGAATTACAGATKCATAACACTTTTCAAGCTAAAACTRTGTTTTTATACTYTTTTTTTTTTTAACCTAGGGCAGTTTTCTTTCATTTTCTCCTTATAAAAAGGATCAAGGCCCTCACTCAATCTCAGGGTGTCTTTTTTGTTTGGTTTTTGAATTATAAAAATCACATCCAAACYCAGAGAACTTTGAGCTCAGTACTTGCAAAGCAGCTTAAATTTTATCCCCCKCTTTTCCTCAGTTTTGTCTTCACTGGGAACTGCAATGAGGCTGAGAAAAGGARTTTTGCTAATTAAATTATTCACAAAAGAGTGAGCAAGCCAGGACATCAGGCTTCCYGCTAATAAGCTGCCCCCTGTTTTCTCCCACATCATTAATATCCCTTTTGCTGAAGTTATTAAGATAAAAAATTGTAATCAATACTTTAGTTTTGTAACCAGAAGCACTCTGATTTCTTATACATGCAATTCCTTCTGACATCAGCCACCTCAATCTCAATTGTTTGTGCTTTTTGATGCTGCTGTAATTATCTCCAGCTGTTTAATAAAACAATTTCATTCGGGAGGCAGAAGTAGAGCCTGAGAGATGACCAGGAGACAGGAATTTGGTGTGGGAATTGGGAGGGAGCACGGAGCTGTGCTCTGGGATTTGCCTCGGGTGGGGCTCTGGGGATTTTTGGGCTGGAAATCACAGAGTGAGAGTGTTCAGGCTGTGTGGGAGAACATCCCTGTCCCAGGCATGGTGGGTGTATTCCACCTGTGTCAGACACCTCAGGAAGGAGTTTTGGCTGTGGGTGGCTCTGAAAGTCCTGTGGCCGCTTTCTTTAGTGAAGGAGGAAGAAGGGAGCTGACAGAACACACAGAGAGAGACTCTTTTYGGGTGACAGGACACAGGGAATGGCTTCCCACTGCCAGAGGGCAGGGATGGATGGGATATTGGGAAGGWWYYKTKSSWKGGKRGRGWGRRGMKGGGMTGGRATSSMMWSMSMAGMKSWGSYKKSSCYKSSMYYSSWKSCMKKGCMSWRKSCMAGGSYRGRYWGKRSRKTKKGGMKYRGMSYRGSMYRGKRSARWKGWMSSTGTCCMTGWCAGGGGTGGCACTGRATGRRYTTTGARGTCCCTCCACCCCAAACCAGCCTGGATTCTCTAATTCTACGAATTTCACTCTTTATACCYTGTGAAAGCCTTGCTGGGCCACGCTCAAGTGCTGTTGCTGTGAAAACCATTTCCAGCATCCAATGAATTAATTTTATTATTCTCAAAACCATTTCCTGCCCTCAAATTCCACAGAAATTGAGAGTCACAGGATCCCAGAATCCCAGAATGGTTTGGGTGGGAAGGGACCTCAAAGCCCACCCAGGGCCACCCCTGCCATGGGTAGGGTCACCTCCAGACCCCATCCTGGTCACAGGGAGTTAATTTTCCTCAGACAAGCAGGAATTTGGAGGGTGATGTGCAGGATGATTCACATGGCCCCGTTAATGATCAGCAGATTCTGACAGTGATGAGTGGGGTGTAATATCTGATAAAGATTAGAGGCCTCAGAATCCAAACAAACCTCCCAAACAGGAATCCCATGGCACCAAAACATCATTTAGCAGCTCTGACAGCGAGATAATTGGTCTGGGTGTGGCTTCTCATTACTGGAATAAATGATGACAAATTGTGGCTCTGGCTGGACTTTGACTGGGGAAAATGGAATGCTCCCTGAGATATTTTTATATTATTTCTGCTGTCAGAAGTGTGGAGAAGGGSYKKKKKRWYYKKKRRKWRRRKMRGGSYKRMYYCYKSYCYKSYTYCYTKTGGCTCCCACTCCTTCCTCCATCACATCCTTCCTGCCTCATCCATAAAACCCACACCAGCCCCATTCCTCCCCCTGCCATCACCACTGCCATTACTCTTGTCACCCGTGACTTTTCCATCACTGAAGGGTTTTCTCTTGACCTGAAAATTGGATTGTCATCTCAAGATGGATCATGAAARGAGGAAACATTGCTCAAAGAATCCGTTCCTGGCTCTCCCCCATGAAATAGTGGAAGTAATGTCAGGGTATGGGATGTCCATCTGTCACTGTCAGAGCGTCTCAGAAACCATCAGCTCCTTCTGCCTTTCCCTGCAGCCACCTCTGCATGACCAAGCTGCTCCAGGTGATGTAAAACACGGCCTGGGGAGGGGAAGCCTGCTGCAAGGACAGAGAGTGGGGCAACAAGAATGGATTCCTTTTTCTCTTTACCCTCCTGACAGTTTAGGAATTTCTCTTTGAGCCATCTCTGGTCCTTTTTTGGAGGTTTGCAAGTAAGATGGTGCTGGGAAAGCAGTGGAGGAACGCTTTTGACCAGCTCCATGTGTGGGAGGCATCACTTTGTCGAGGGGGAAATGCATTTTGGGAATTTGGGCCCTGTTCCCTGAGCTCAGGCTCATGCATTAAACTTTGCATTTCGATTCACTTTTGCAACTGAGCTGCTGAGGATTTATGGGGAGGGCGTTGACACGGCTTTGAATCAGGGTTTTGGATTTAAACTTCAGGAGTGGTCTTTAGCTYTAGGAGAAGCTCTGTGTTTACAAAATTAAAAGAAGAACAGGGACAAAATCACCCCAGTTAACCCATTCCCTTTTAAACCGTGCCTGTTTCCAGCACAGAAGGGCAGAGGCCCATTTGTCAGCAAAACACGAGATGCTGAGCTGCCAGGGGGAACACATTTGTTGTGACAGGCCAGATGAAGTACCCACTGCCTTTGAACCAAGTAAATATTGCAGGGCTGCTCATTAAAAATGCACAGATCTGTCTTCATCTCACTCCAAGCTCTGAGGTGGTGAGAAGCCCCAGAGTGGTTCAGCTGCCAGGACCTGGATGGGTTTTCCCTCTGCAGCCTTTGCCACCCCAGCACCATCACAGACAGAGTCCTTGCCCTGTGCACACCAAAATGAAAATAAATAATTCCACTGAGAGGAATGAGGGTGCAGAAGGAGTGTGGAAAGGGAAAACAGAAATAYCCAGCTTTGGCTGGTTTCAGGGATAACTTGGATGGGATGAAAAGGAAAGTGCTGTAGATTCCAGATTTGAGGTCTCTAAACACTGACACTGTTGAAACTGATGGTTCCAGTCCTTCACAAAATATTTCTGGTGACTCTTGCCCCTCTCCTGACCCTAATATCAGATCCTTMTGATCCTAATATCAGAGTGGAAATTAGAAATCCTTTCTTGAGGAGACCTCTCCAGCTAACTCTGCAGTTCCTTCATTTTCTCCTTTTCCCCATCAAACYTTCCATTCAGACGCAGAGCACACACTTCACCGGTGGAAAAGATGATTTCTTAGGGTCAGGTGAGGGTTTTTTTTCAGCACTTGAATCCAACTGAGTAACAAAAGGAAGAATAACACACTCCAAGCCTTGAAATCATCCATTTTGCAGGGCCCTTCAGCTGTCGGGGGRCTGAGTTCACCCATCACCAGCTCCTCGTGCCACAGGACATTTGTTAAAATGAAAGGTGCCTCTTGCAGAATAAATCTCAAGGAATGTGCTGCCATTAACCTGAAGCCATTGCTGGAGCCTCCAATYGAAAATCCTTCTGAATTTTCTTGTTAAGGGAAGTGCTTCTGCTGGAGAGGAGGGGGAGCGTTTGCGTGGGGAATGAAAGCGTTGATGGACTTGAGCTGAGGTCAAGTGGAGAGAAATCTCCCCATGAAAACTTCTTTAATTTCAACGTTCCAACAGTGAGGAAGGAAAGGAAATTTCTCTGATGGTTGCAATGTGGGTTATTTTGGTTGAGTTGCTGTCTCAGATTAAGCTGTCCCATCCATCCAAAGCCATCTGTAACAGGTTTTTGATAGGGAAACTATTCACATCTAAATATTGAAATGTAAAAGGACAGTGAAACTTCATTAAAAAAACCAAAGTAGAGGTAGATGCTTGGAAAAGGCAAAGCTCTGRCAGTCTCTGAACACACCTTTTTGTSCCTTCAGATCAAAAGGAAGTTTAACTTCTCCAGGTGGAGGAGTTTTTGCACAGAGGATCCAATTTCACCCAGCTCAGGGGTTTCTAGGCAAACCTCCCAAACTTGCCACAAACTGATTTTAAATACCCAAACAAACAAACAAACAAACGTGGTGGGGTCTGTAGAAGATTACTGTGCTGGTTCATTCCATGGCATCCTGAGTTTATTCCWGACAGCACTCAGTTGCAGTTTTACTTTTGGAGAGCTGGGCAGGACTCACAGGGGCTGCAGAGGTTGGGCAAGCTTTTTTCCAGGATTTRAGGGTCTGGCTTAAAGGATTTTTTGATCCTGAGAGGGTCCAAACACGCAGGGGCCATTTGCTGGAAACTGCCAGAGCATTTTGATAAAGCCTGGGTATTTTGGTGTGCCAGGGTGTTTTTTGAGGAGCTGAAAAAGATGTGTTGCTGTGCATCCTGATATTCAAAATGCTCTCTTGGAGYGGGGAAGCAGCTGGGGTGTGTGGGGTCCCTGTGCATTCTCCATCTGTTTTCCATCCTCTGCAATGCCCAGACAGGAGATGGCTGTTCCTACCCCCTCTYGGCTGTGTCAGAGCACACTGTTATCTTGTGAGGAGCCCTAGGTGCCTGCAGAGGCAGAAATTGCAGGTTTGCCTGGTGTTGGAGGCACGTTAATAACACAGCAGTTTTGATTTCTTAAACTCCAGCTAAAGGCTGTGTTCAAAAGGAGCCTTTGCAATCGAGCCACGGCCCCCATGCCGTATTTTTGGATCTTAAATAATTCTCTTTCGTGACTGCTTGACAAGAATCAGACATCCTCCAACCCCATGCCCATGTTTCTGCATGTTTAATGTCTTTATCTGTATTATTTTTGCATTTYTCACTCGAGTGTTTGGCAGGGGTACATCCTGGGCTCTTCAGGTGTATTTTTGTTCGTATATCCACGGGCTCAGTGCAGGTTCTCATATCCATCAGAGCCGTTGCCTGAAATGAAAATTAAACTCTTTTCTCCTGTGGATTAGCACAAACAGATCCTGGTGAAGATTTATTCAGACCCAGCTTTTCCCTTCTCTGCCTCCCAGGGCTCAGGTTCATCCCCAGCCTTTGCTGTGCCACAGAATGAGGGTGTGGGGTGGAAAATGGCCCCAGACAGGTTCTACATCCCTGACAGCCTCCCCTGAGGATAATCTGAGCACAGATATTGTGTTTTGGGCGTTTGGAACCTTTCTTAGCACCAATATCAGTTTTGGTATTTGGTGTGTGCCTTGCTTTTATGGCGAATTTCAATTTCCTTTTCAAAGTTTCMCAGCAGCCTCTTCTGTGGCGTTTGGAGCTGGGAAACACAAACACAGCCCTTTGCAATCGCAAAATCAGCTCGGGAGGAAGGAATCAGCCAGAAAGGTTTTGGTGGTTCCCGTTCCCATTGCCTGCTGCTCACCTTCTGCTCCTGCTGGGTGCAGAATTCCCWGTTTTCCAGGCACCAGGGTTCCTCCCTGGTAAATTCAAACATTATTCAGGGTTCAGGGCACAACATGGTGCACCAAGAGAGCCAAAAATGGCATTGTAGATTTTATTAGAAGGTATGAACTTGTCTGATGCAGGAGCCAAACAACAAGGGTGAGGAATATTCCTGTTTCACAGACTTCACACTCCATATGGTRAATTTATGTTGTTGGGATTCACTGGGAATGGGCTCAGTGGTTGGCTCTGGATAAAGTGTGGMTGCACTGGACATGCTAAAATAAGAACAAGAAATAAACTCCAACACAGTTGAGACTTGAAGTTTGTGTCACATATAATGTGTGACAATAAGTCAAAGCACAGCTAAACAATCAAACATTCACACGCTGAGTTAGGTGAGGCTAATTCTAAATAACTCACATCTAATATCTAATTTCAATGCCTCTTTKTCCTGTGCACTGGATTCCAAATACTTTAAAAATTCGCTGCTGATCTCCCCCCCCATCACCAGCAATGAGTCTTTTAAAGAACAGCTTTTAAGCAAGGTGAAAAGACACACAAATAGAACACTTTTGGAAAAGCTGTTGTTTCTCGCTGCTGCCTCAGCTTTCCTGTGTAAAAAGTGATATTTGATTTAGGGAATTTTGAGTGTTGTATGCAGATATCCACGTTTCAACCATACCTGTTATGTTCTGGGCTGTTTTAGATGAAAACAAGTATCTTTTTTTGGCAGTTTTTGATGTTGAAGTGCATTTAGTGACAGTCTCACTCACTGAGGAGTCTTACACTTTTTTCCTATCCTGGTGAAGCTCTTTTGATTGACACTGAGTAAAGATCAGGCTTTAAATTTACACAGTTTCCTCCACATGTAGGAAATGCCAAATGACTCAARAAAGTAAGGACAGTAAACTGAAAATAGAGGATCTATTCTTCCACTTCTTGGAGGAGTTTGGGAAAAAAAACTTCCATGGTTGCAGTGATATAAAATTATCCAAATTAGGATGTGAAATTGTTTTAGGGACTTTTTTGCTTGTGTGGGATCTGGCAAATTAAAGATGATGGCAGATGCCTAATTCCAGGGTAAATTAGATCAGTTTTGTTTCCCTGAGATTACTCAGATATYGATTTATTTTACCTTATCTGCCTTATGCTGAACTTTCTGTGCTGCTACAAGGAAAAAWTTTTTATGAGTTTCTCAATTTTTTGCAACAGATGAGTGGGAAAAATTTTATGGTTTTTCTAGGGGTGCAATGCTGTCCCGAAATTTTGTAGCAGCTTTATCACCCACCCAGGTACATCACCCAAAATTCTAGCAATGGCTTTCCCCCCTTTTTTCCTATATTTTGGGGATGTAGTGAAGATGCATTATCTAAAGCAAGTAAAAAATATCTCTGGGAATAAATTCCATTTTTCATTGGAAAAAATTGGCATATATGTCTTTTAAGGAAAAGCGGATTTTTAATAAAAATTAACAACATTTTCCTGTTTGGAGTTTTGTTTTYCCAATCCTAGYTTTCCACAGTTAAAATTTTCAMTATTTCCCTTAAACTTCTTCATTTKTTTGCTATAATATGAAAAACAAAAAGGGTGCTGGAAACAGTTTTATATCATSTGATGGAAAAAGAAAAAAAGAAAGTGTAAAATCCGACTCTCTGATTCTCCTGAGCCCTGGCAGGTTGTGGCACACCCAGAACAATTCCAGCGGAATTCCTGGGTTTACAGAGGACATTCCAGCATCCCACGTCTTTATTTGTCTCTGTGACAGCCCCCCGGAGTGCTTTGCATCTGCTGAAAAGTCGTCCTTAATTCTTTTCT
>NW_026624064.1:39663-43624 GCF_030028575.1 Malurus melanocephalus | reverse complement strand
CCATGGAATAGAAAGGGAGCAAGTGCCAGTCTGGCAGAAATTCAAAGGCTGACGGTCAGGAAACAACAATTTTTTAATGTTTTATAGGGCTGGGTTTCACTGGGCAGGGTTAATTTCCCTCCCAAGGCTGCTGCTCTGGGGCTTTGTTTTGGATCAGTGCGTCGGGGACACCAGGATTTGGGAGGTGACACAGCCAGAACTTTCCCAAATGTCCCAAAGGACATTTCATATGTCCAGAGGGATGGATTTTATCTTCCCAAATCACCGTTCCGTGGGGATTCTGCTCTCCTGGAGGTGCTGAACACGCCCCTGCCCATGGTGCTGGAAACAGCAACGTCCCGGAGAGAAATTTCAGTGCCCTTCCCCTGGGACAAGATCTTTGAAGTTACATAAAACATTTTAATCTGCTGTATTTTCTAGCAGTTGGAAGCAGGGAATGAATTCCTTGGTTTTGAAGGAATTCCTTGGTTTTGAAGAAATTCCTCTGTTTTGAAGGAATGCCTTGGTTTTGAAGGAATTCCTTGTGTGCACAGCTTTTGCTTTCCGTGTTAACCTCAGGGATCTCAGCCCAAGAATTTTCTCTCTCGTACCCTGTGACTCTCACCCCAATCCGAGGGGGACCGAGGGGCTGAGCTGCTGYTTTGGGCTCCAGCACAGCCCTTTCTCCCAGAGCAGCCAGGATGCTGATTTTGGGATTAATTCCTGAAGCACAGAGGACACAGGGAGGGGCTGGAGGTGCAGCAGGGAGCTTAAAGGGTTTAGGAAACTTCTCAGGAGATTTCTGTGCGCATCATTTGCTGCATATTAAAGCAGGATTTTGTACTTGAGTGTTGCTGTTTATTTCCACTTTCCTCATCCCCCTGACTGTTTCAGAGCTATTGATCACTGGGAAATGGGCTGCTCTGGCTACTTCTTCCTTCCCATGACCAGAGTTTAGTGCTGCAGGAAGGGCTGTCTGTGACACCGGACATTTTCCGTGGGACGCACATGTGATGTAGCCCTTGGTGAAATGCACCCAGACAGCTRGGTAACTCTGGGATCGATAAATCTGATTTAACTGCTTTAAATGCCTTCAATTCCTGCTCCACTCCAGCTGAGCTCTCATGTGGAAACCTCACACCAGAATCTCTCTGAACTCCAGACACCTCTTTGTCTTCCCATGTCTGGGTCCTTCCAGTGCAGCTCCTCTGACTCCGTGAGGTTCCACTCRACCTCCACAAATAATTGTGTAAAATCTCCATAAAAGTGGGATGGAAATGGGATCTCTGATAAGGAGCAGGATAAGGAGCCTCAGAGTCTCCGAGCTTGCAATCTGTGGCTGGTGACAATGACATTTCCATTGCCTCCCATGAACTTTGGTGGTTCAAAAGCAGAATGTCTCCTCTTCTACAAAGCCCTTATTTACTCCAACACTTATCAAATGCCAGCATGTTCCTACTTTTTTTTCCCCTTCACCATGACACTGAGTTTYCCCCCCATCTCTGTTATGTAATTTAATTACACACAGACCTTGGGTGTCATTTTCTAATCCTCTGTGGTTCATTTGAAAGTCTTGTAAAATGAAGYTAATTGGTGCGTTCATTAAAATGTCAGAAATATTTTTGGGTTCAATTAGACACCACAGTGGTTTTATCCGAAGTGTGCGTGCAGTACAATAGCTGTGTCAGGAGGATGTAATTAACAGCAATTTAAATGAGCAATTGTCTTAAATTCTTCTGGCTCTTCATGCACGATAACTTAATCAAACAGCAAAGTTCTTACAGACTTGGGCGTTTTGGAGAGAGGTGGAACACTATCAGCTCATATTTAAAAAGTCAGATTGAGAGCCATAAAACCACTGAGCTAAGGAGGACAGAAATTCCTTCCTTTCAGTGTCATTTAGAGCCAGTCAGAAAATGGAAAATTTATAGCAATTTTGAGGACTGGAAGGTCAGAATCCCAGAATCCCTGACTGGTTTGGGTTAGAAGGGACYTTGAAGAYTGRMTTCCCATCCCCTGCCAAGGGCAGGGATAGTTTCCACTATCCCAGGGRGCTCCAAGCCCTGTCCARCCTTCTCTCCTCCACACTTTTTTTTTGCACTGGAATATGAAAACACTGGAGCCTTCTGCTCTGTTTGGTGTAATTTGGACAGAAAACATCTCAGTCACTGCTCAGTGAGGGCTGTGCCTGCATTTGCTGATGGCTTTGGTGCTTTCCATGCAAAACCACTTCAACAGAGAACATTTTACACAGGACTGGTCCTGGTGGGTGAGGAGCCCATGGCTCCAAAAGGRTCCAGATTAATTATGGAAATAAAAMCCMCACTGAATAATGCCCCATAGGGTTTTGTAATAATCACAGAACCCACTCAGATTTATTGGCGTTTTTCATTTTCATCCAAATGCATCAGTTTGTCAAAACAGACATTTTGTAATAAAGTCTGTTTTTGTTGAGTGTCTTGGTTGTGGGTTTTTGTTGTTTGTTGTTTTGGGGTGTTTTTTTTTTTTTTTTTTTTTTTTTTTTGTTTGCTTTTGTTTCCATTTAAGGGTTATTTGATTTGCTTTCGTTTCCATTTAAGGGTTATTTGAAAACACTTGCAAAGGTTAACATCGATTTTCTTGATTCACTTATCACTTTATCCTGAACTGCAGGCTGACTGTAATACAAAAAGTGCAAATGCAAAAAATGGGGAAAGAAACCCAAACAAAACCTTTCCCTCAGCCTGCAGTTAATCAGTAAGTGAATTTGTAGATAGGTGACAAAACAAAACAAAACCTAAACATATCCAAAGGCTCCCAAAACTGGGAAAAGCATTCCTCGTGCACCTTCAGTGGCCACAGCTTCAGCTGAAACAATGACAACCGCTCAGGACACGGCCAAAGCTGCTCCTCCAGCTGAAGTTTTAAATAAAATCCAGAGCTGGAGCACAGARTTGGTGCTGTGTCAGGTGAGGTGGTTGGCATCTCCAGGTGCCTCTGCTTTGGGATGGGCATGGGGAATTCCTCGGTCTGAGAAATTCTGAGGGAGGAAAACTTGCTCCTGCCCCAATCTGTGCCCTGTCCCTGTGGCGGCAGAGCTGCTTGGGTTTGAATCCACCTTGCTCTTGGCTTTCCAGACAATGACACCCAGCCCAGCATCAACCTCACCCAGCCATTGACACTGGACTTGGCCACAACTTGAGGCACCAAACCAGAATATCATCTCCAAATTTATGACAAAGCATCACTGAGGTAGGGATTTTATGTTGTAAGTCTTGCTGTCCCTCTCCTGGAGTCAGGGCCATGCTACACTCTGGTTCTGAGGCAGGAGGAGAGAACCTCAGCCAAGGATGGGGCTGGGATGTGCAAATTCCTGGACAGATTTCACAGTTTCCCCTTTTCCTGGTGCCAGGGCATAAATGAAAGCCCAGCTGTGTGAGGTGYTGCTCAGCAGAACCAGCAGAGCAGAGATTCACTTTGTGTGCTCTGCTGGGGTGTTCTCCGCCTCTTCCCCAGCATTATTGGCTGTTCTGCCAGAGAAAAAGGAATTTTCAGCTGCTTTGTCTTGCTGGCTTTCACTGCAGTTTTTTTTAATTAAAGCTTAAGGAATTAAATGAAGCAGGGGATGCTGGGGTTACACGAGGATGAGAAAAGATCAGGCGGTGAAATCCACTGAGGGGCAGCGGGGCACGAGCTGATTCTCGGATTATCACCCTCAATGATTGTTTTTTTCCAGTYTGAAGAACAAACATCAGTGCATTTTAAGCATCTGGGTCAGGCTTACAGCGAACAACCACCTGGGAGAATCAGATCTGAAGCAGACTGGGAGCTACTTTATCAAGATTCTGGGTGTGACCTGCAGGAAATGCACTGGTACAGRGCTTCTCCCTCTTTGGGAAGGGAAAAATGAATAATGAAATGCTTAATTAGAGATCTGCCTGTTGAGAAGGGAGCACCTATTGCACAGTTCTCCCTCATGGAGCAGTACATCTATTTGTCCTTT